>NW_006400051.1:3025556-3032116 GCF_000299155.1 Elephantulus edwardii | reverse complement strand
TGTTTTACAGCTTGGAAGTCCACATGCAAGGCAGACGTGAAGTAAGGAACTGCTCATGAGGTTTTCCGTCAATGTCAACAACTAAGAAATAGAAGAGTTGGGACCTCAGAAGGCTTTTAGGACCAAATAATGGGCTCTTGTGTCCAGGAGAAAATGGATATACTTATCAGTAATGTTAATGCTCACCCACAGCTCTTCTGGGAGGATCTAAATCGTTGAAGGTTCCTCCTTTGTTTCCAGTTGGGACCTGGGACCTGTCAGTCCTGTCAGCCACGAGGACCTATGGGATGCTCTTGGCCATGTATCCTTCAAATCCACACTTAAAGCAAGTGAGTGGGAGTTTCCTCTCTACTCCCTTGCCTATCTGTGGCTCTCATCTGTGACACTGTCTACTGAAGTGATGTCCATCTCTAAGGACCAGACTCTCCTTAACAACATGTCCAAAGTATGTCAGATGAAGCCCCAGAATCCTTGCCTCCAAAGAGTAGCCTGGTTTAACCCTCGCCAGGATGAATCTGTTTATTTTCTTGGCAGTCCAGGGTACATTCAGTTCTCTTCTCCAGCACCACAGCTCAAAGGCATCACTTCTTCTATCCATCTTAGTCATTGTCCAACTCCCTGATGCATAGCAAGTGATTGCAAAGAACATAGCCTGTATCAGATGCACCATAGTCTCCAGAATGACATCATTGCTCTTCAGTACCCTGGAGAGGTCCCTAACAGCATACTTTGCCATTGCAATACGTTTTTTGATTTCCTGGCTACTGGTGCCAAGAGTGTTGACCGTGGAGCCAAGCAAACTAAAGTTAGCAGTCTCAATCTCTTCACCATCCATCCTGATGCTGCCAATTGGTCCAGTGGTGAGAATCTTTGTCTTCTTGACATTGAGCCTCAATCCATCCTGAAGGCTGCAGTCCTTGACCCTCTGCAGCAATCATTTCAGGTCCTCTGTTTCTGCAAGCAGGGTTGTGTCATCTGCATAATGTAGGTTGTTAATAGATCTACCAACTCTAATGTCACATTTCTCCTCATAGAGCCCAGCCTCTTGGATAATCTGTTCTGCGTAAGGATTGAAAAGATAGGGAAATAGGACACATCTCTGGCGTACACCTTTCTCAATTTTGAACCATGCAGTGTTTCCCTGCTCTGTTCTGACGACTGCCTCTTGGTCCAAGTATAGGTTTTGCATTAGAACAGTTAAGTTTTCTGGGATTCCCATTTTTCTCAGAGTCAGCCACAGTTTGTTATGATCCACACAGTCAAACACCTTTGCATAGTCCGTGTCAACAGTACTCCCATGGTAATCTGTAGATTCAGTTCAATACAGATCAAAATTCCAACTACCTTCTTTATGGAAGTGGTACAACCAATTCACAATTACTCGAGTAGTGACAAGAGACCCCAACTAGCTAAAGAAATACTGAAAGAAAAGGACCTACATTTCTTTAATTTTAAAATAGACAACAGTGTTTTTGATGGCTGTCAAGTAGAACACAGCTCATTGCTACCCTATGAACAAAAGACATGAAGTCTTTATCATTTCGCAGACAGCGGTAGCTGTCTGTAATTATTTGTATAATTATATATTATTTTATCTCTTCTATTTCTTTGTATAATTATAAAGTAAAATGCAAACTAAGAATCTTAACTGCCCTCAAGTTGGAACCAATCCATAGCTGACCCTCAGTGGTGTATCAGAACTAAATCACATGGAAGGAGATTGCTCTTTTTTCTCCTATGGAACTTCCAGAGAGGTGTCACCTTTGGATTAGCAGCACAAATGGCATTACATCAACTATACCACCAGAACTCCCTAGTAGACTGTATGAAAAAAAAAACCCCAAAAAACCAGCCTGGTACTTTCACAACAGTTGACATACCAATGGACTAGAGTCCAAAGTCCAGAAGAAAACCCACAGATCTACTACTAAATGCTGTTGAGTTGACTGACTTACAGGGACCTTATGAATAACTGATCTGAATCTGGCCCTATCCTGTGTCTTCCTCACCATCTAATATACTTGAGTCCATTGCTATAGTCGCTGTGTAAATCCGTCTTGTTAAAAGAGTCTTCCTCTCCAAAACTGACCTTTCTAGGTGTGATGCCCTTCTCCAAGGACTGACCCCTTCTAACAACATGCACAAAGTAGGTAAGATGAAACGTCAACATTCTTGCTTTCAGGGAGCACTCTTGTTGCACGTCCTCCAAAATATACTTGTTTGTTCTTTGGTAGTTCATGGAATCTTATTTCCTCCACCCCATGGAATCTTTCGTACTCTTCCAACACCATAACTCAAAGGCATTGGTTGTTCTTCTGGCTTTGTTATTGTCATTCAGATGCATAGCTTGACAGGTTTTTTACAATATGATACATCATTTGGTTTCTTGACTGTTGATCCCAAGGGTGTTGATTGTGGATCCAAGAAAGATGAAATAATTGACAAGTTCAGTCTTTTCTCCCTCTGTTTTGATGTTGTTATAGGCCCATTGAGGTGGATTTGAATTTTCTTGATGTTGAGATGTGATCCATATTGAAGCTACAGTCCATTTGATCTTCTGCAATAAGCACTTAAAGTCCTCCTTAGTTTCAGCAAGCAAGGTTGTGTCATCAGCATAATGCAAGTTGTTAATGAGTTTTCTGATCCTGATGCCACATTCTTCTTCATAAAGTCCGGTTTATTGTATGATTTGTTCAGCATAGAGATTGAAATAGATATGGGGAAAGTATGCAGCCCTGACACACATCATCTTGATTTTAAACCATTTTCCTTTTCTCTGTTTGGACACAGGCCTCTTGGTCTAGGTATAGGTCTCACATGAGCACAATTAAATGTCCTGGAATTTTCATTCTTCTCAATCTTAGCTATAATATCTTGTGACTCACACAGATAAATGTTATTGCATAGTCAATAAAACACAGACATTCTTCTGGTCTTCTTTGCTTTCTGCCAATATCTATCTGGCATCTGCCCTGGTGTCATCAAGCTGACTGTGACTCATAGTGACCCTATGCACAATAGCTCTGAATTCTGCCATATCCTGAGTCAGTTTCACTGCCTCTGACACACTGACTCCCATTACCTCAGTGATTGTGTCAATCCATCTCATCCAGGGTCTTCCTCTCCTGCACTGTCCCTGTAACCTTCCAAGCATGATGTTCCAAGGAATAGTACCTCCTGGCAACATGCCTAATGTATGTGAGACAGAGAAACTGGTGAATTAGAATCTAGTACCTTCAGGATCCACAGTCTTGGCACCAGCAGCTAGGAAATTAAAAGATGTATTGCGATGGGAAAGTCTGCTGTTATGGACCTCTCCAAAGTACCGAAGAGCAATGGTGTCACTCTGGAGACTAAATTGTGCCTGATACAGGCTATGGTCTTTGCAATCACTTGCTATGCATCAGAGAGTTGGACATTGACTAGGGAGGATAGGAATTAATGCCTCTGAGCTGTGGTGCTGGAGAAGAGTATTGAATATACCATGGACTGCTAAGAAAATTAACAGGTTTGTACTGGAGACAGTTAAACCAGGCTACTCCTTGGAGGCAAGGATTCTGAAACTTTGTCTGACATACTTTGGACGTGTTGCAAGGAGGGACAAGTCCTTGGAGAAGGACGTCGTGCTTGTGAGGGTGGAGGAGCAGCTCAGGAGAGGAAGGATTGGGTAGGTGTGTCGGAGACAATGAGTTTGATACTGGACAGAGCAGGGTTTAGGGCTGTTGTATATAGGGTCACTATGAGTCGCAGGCAACTCAACAGCACATAACAACAACAACAACAACAAACCTTCAGGATTGCAGCCCAGCTTCTTACCACTAGGTCACCAGAGCTCCAAATTAGATGCAGTGTCATAGCCTCTTATAAGTTCAGTCTGAATTTCTGGCTACTCTGTTGATGTACTGTTCTGTCCAGTTCGTAATAATCTTTAGCAAGATTTTGTTTGAATATGGTAGTAATGATACTGTTTAATAGTTTCTACACACTGCAGCAGAGTGTAGAACTATTTTACACCAAAACTAGAGGTAAAAACCTGTTTTTACTGTTGTAACAGACTGTAGAAACTATAGTACACTAAAAAGAGTCGTAAAAACTACACCTGTTTTTGGGATGGGAATAAATATGGATCCCTTCCAAATAGTCAGCCAGGTGGCTGTCCTTCAAGTATCCTGGCACAGCCTGATGTACATATCCAGGATGGCATCTGTTAGTTGGAAATGTCAATTGATATTCTACCAATTCTTGGAGCCTTAATTTTTGCCAATGCTTTTAGTGCAGCTGTAACTTCTTTCTTCATTACCATTGGTTGTTGTGTTGGTCTTATGCAACTTCCTGAAATGATTGCATGAAGCCAATTATTTTTTAATATAGATGTTAATGAAAGTTTATAAATAACTTGGATTGCCATTCATTCATTGTTGCACATTTCCTGCCTGTCCCCCCCCCCCCCCCCCACCCCATCCCGCACAGTCCACTTTTTTCTTTAGGATAAAAGTTCTTTCATTATTATACAGTCGCCCCTCCTCCCCCAGTGTACTATGCAGTTCTTAAACTGGATTCTTGTCATGCCAATAATACCTAATCATATGTTCCTTTTATACACTTCTCTCCCATGTCTGCTTCAATGCCGTGTAAATTATTTATTCTCTCTTTTCTTAGTTTTTCTCCAATCCCCATGTCAGTCCTATTTTATAACAGTGGCATTATGCAGTATTCATCTTTTTGTGACTGAGATACTTCATTCAGCATATTGTCCTCCATGTTCATCCATTTTGTATAATATTTCATGAGTTCTTTGTTTTTCAGTGATGCATAATATTCCATTGTAGAAATATACCACAGCTTCTCCATTCATTTATTGATAGGCACTTGGGTTGTTTCCAGCTCTTTACTATTGTGAATAAAACCACGATAAACATGGGTGTGTTTCCTTAGGGTATATTCCCAGTCATGGAATTGTTGGGTCAAATGGCATTTCTTTCTATTTGCAACTTTTTGAGAAAACATCATACTGCCTACCATAGTGGCTGCATCATTTTACAATCAAGGGTTCCAGTTTCTCCACAACATCTCCAACATTTGTTGTTTGCTGCTCTGTTAAATTTTGCTATTCTTACTGGGGTGAGGTGATGTCTCATAGTTGTTTTGAGTTGCATCTCTCTAAGAGCTAGGGATTTTGAACATGCCTTCATGTGCTTGTTGGCCATCTGAATGTCTTCTTTGGTGAAGTGTCTGTTGATAATCCTGTGTGAATTTTTCAGTTGGGTTGTTTATCTTGTTGTGTTACTTGAGTATTTTATAAATTCTAGATATAAGTCCTTTATCTGACATGTCATTACTAAATATTTTCTCCCAGTCTGTGGCTTCCGTTTTTACCCTGTTGGAGAAGTTTTTGGATGTGCATAGGGGTTTTATTCTTAGGAGATCCCATTTATCTATTTTATCCTTTCCTGGTTGTAGGTTTTTCAGGATGCTTGGAAGACTGTTTATTTTGTGGATTAGGACTTCTAGAGTTCTTCCAAGCTTTTTTTCTAATGAAGTTTATAGTCCTTAGTTTTAGTCCTAGTTGGGTTTTGTGTGTGGTGTGAGGTGTGGATCTTGTTTGAATTTTCTGCAGATAGTTTTCCAATTTTGCCAGCACCATTTGTTTAAAAGGCTATCATTTTCCACTTAACTTATTTCATCTCCTTGTTAAAAATCAGTTGACCATAGGTAGTTGAGCTGATCTCTGGATTCTCCACTCTATTTCATTGATCTATGTGTCTGACATAGTACCAGTATCACACTGTGTTGACCACCACGATAGTGTAGTAGTATGTGAAATCAGGGAGTGAGATGCCTCCTACCTTGTTTCTCTTTTTAAGGAGTGCTTTGCTTATTCGGGGCCTCTTTCCATTCCAAATGAAACTGGGGATTGCGTTTTCCATCTTGTTGATGAATGGAATTGGTATTTGTATTGGGATTGCATTGGACGTGTAAATTACCTTTGTTAGGATTTTAATTTTCAAAATATTGACTCATCGTATCCATGAATAAGGTATATTCTTCTATTTCTACAGGTCTCTTTTTGTTTCTTGTAGTAATGTTTTACAATTTTCTTTGCATAAGACTTTGGTGTTTTGGGTTACATTTACTACCAAATACTTAATCCGGTGGTTAACTATTGATCGGTAGTGTTTTCTTAGCTCCAGTTCTATATTCTGTTTGTCATTATAGAGAAATCCAATTGATTCGTGTATGTTGATTTTGTATCCTGCCACTTTGCTGAATTGGTGAACTATGTCCAGTAGTTTTCTTGCTGAATCTTAAGGGTTTTTAAAGTATACTATCATATCATCTATATATAGAGATAATTTTACCTTCTCTTTGCCAATTTGGATACCTCTTATTTCCTTGTCTTGTCTTATTGCTATAGCTTTGTTGTTGTTGTTATGTGCCGTCGAGTCACTTGCGACTCATAGCGACCCTATGTACAACAGCCCTAAACTCCACTCTATCCTGTGCCAATCACACTGTCTCTGACACTCCCATCCCAATTATCCCAGTCACTGAATCAATCC
>NW_006400051.1:3012271-3024590 GCF_000299155.1 Elephantulus edwardii | reverse complement strand
CCTCTGGTATTCCCTGCTTTCAGCCAAGATCCATCTAACATCAGCTACAATATCTCTAGTAACACGACCCCTTCTAAACCCAGCCTGGACTTCTGGTAAATGGTAGACTTGCTAAATACAGAAAACAACTGCTAACAAAATTGAAGAAAGAGATTGTACCACAATAGTGGTAGGTGACTTTAACACACCACTCTCACCAAAGGTTAGGTCAACTCAAAAGAAACTTAAAGATGCGGAAGACCTAAACTACCATCAGCCAACTCAACCTGGTGGATATATTCTGAGCACTGCACCCAACTAAAAATTCACTTTTTTCTCAAGTGCACACAGTACATTCTCCAGAATTGATCACATATTAGGGCACAAAGCAAGCCTCAACACATTCAAAAACATGAAAATAATACAAAGTATCTTCTCAGACTGTTGTTGTTATGTGCCATCGAGTCACTTGAGACTCATAGTGACCCTATGTACAAGAGCTTTAAATGCTGTTCTATCCTGTGCCAACCTAGCCATCTCAAATGCACTTATTCCCACTGCTCCAGTCACAGAATCGATCCATCTCACCAAAGGTCTTCCTCTCCTTCGCTTCCCCTCCACTCTGCCAAACATGATGTCCCTTTCCAAGGACCAGTCCCTCCTTGCAACATGCCCAAAATATGTCAGATGAAGCTTCAGAATCCTTGACTTCAGGGAACACTCTGGCTTCGCCCTCTCCAGGACAAACTCAGACTACAATGCCGTAAATCTAGAAATTAACCACAAGAGGATAAAGCTTCTGAAGTCATCAATGTGGAAGCTAAATAACACCCTGCTAGAACATTATGGGGTTATAGAAGAAATAAAGAATGAAATAAAAATTTCCTTGAAATAAATGATAATGAAAATACAATGTACCCAAACCTCTGGGATGCCGCTAAGGCAGTCCTCGGGGCATTTCATAATAGGCAAACTCATAAAAAAATGAAGAAAGAGATAAAATTACTGATCTAACTCAACACCTTCATCAAATAGAAAAAGGACAACAGGCTAACCCCACAGCTCCTAGAAGAAAGGAAATTATAAGAACAAGAGTGGAAATCAATTAAATAGAAAACAGAAAAACATTGACACTATCAACAAGAACAAAAGCTGGATTTTTGAAGGATTTTTAAAATTGACAAAACTTTGGGAAATGTAATGGAGGAGGGAATGATAGAGGTGGCAGCACTACATAACCAGAGGAAATTAAATCTATGATAACAATATTATGAAAAGCTATACTCTTGATAAATTAAAAAAACCTAGGTAAAATGGACAAATTCCTGGAAACGCATGCCCTACCAAGATTTACACTGTCAGATGTAGAACACTTGAATTGACCCATCACAAAAGAAGAAATTGCGCAGGTCCTAAAAAGACTCCCCCAGAAAAAAAGTCCTGGATCAGATGGCTTCATGGCTGAATTGTTCCAAATATTCAGAGAAGATCTATCACCAATTCTACTTATTTATTGGAAAAAAAAATAGAAAAAGTAGGAACACTCCCAGCAGCATTCTATGATGCAAGCATAACCTTAATACCAAAACCATATCAAGATTTTTCGAAAAAAGAAAACTACAGACCAATATCTCTCATGAACATAGATGCAGAAATCCTTCACAAAATCCTGGCCAATAGGATAAAGAAAAACACATAAAAAAAGTAATTCATCATGACCAAGTGGGATTCATAAGAGATATGCAAAGATGGTTCAACAGAAGAAAAACAACATAATTCACCACATTAACAAAGCAAATAACAAGAACTTTATGCTCCTAGAAATTGATGCAGGAAAGGCATTTTGTAAAATCCAATGCCCCTTCATGATTAAGACACTCAGAAAAATAGGAATAGAATGGAATTTCTTCAACATAGTGAAAAGTATATATCCACAATCAAGAGCCAATATTGTTCTCAATGGAGAAAGACTAAATACATTTTCCCTGTGAAAAGGGACCAGACAAGGATACCCACTGTCACCACTTCTATTCAATATTGTATTGAAAGTACTTTCTATGCCAGTATGACAAGAGAAGGAAATAGAAGACATCCTAATCAGCGAAGAGATAGCTAAACTGTTTGTATATGTAGATGATATGATAGTGTACACAGAAAACCCCAGGATTCAACAAAAAACCTGTTAGAGCTAGTAGACCAATTAATTAGAGTGGCAGCATACCAGACTAAAACCTAAAAATTAGTGGAATTCCTCTACAGTAACAAAGAGAACTCAGAGGAGGAAAGCAAGAAAGCAATACCATTTACAATAACCAACCACAAATTGAGATACTTGGGAATGAACCTAACTAGAGTCATAAACAAAGAAAAGTACAGAACATTTTTGCAAGACACAATAAAAGACCCACCGGGCTCTTTTAATGGATAAGAAGATTCAATATTGTGAAAATGACAGTCCTACTAAAACAATCTACATATCCAATGCAATCTCAATACTGATACGAAATTCATTTTTTCAAGGAGATATAAAGGGAAATTGTCAAGCTTATTTGGAAAGGAAAGAGACTCTGAATATGCAAGGCACTTCTGAAAAACAAAAATGAAGTGGGAAGCATAGCACTACCTGATCTTAAAATCCACTACACAGCAGTAGTAATCAAAACATCATGGTATAGGTACAATAACAGGCACATAGACCAAAGGAATAGAATTGAGAACCAAGTAATGGGTCCAACTATCTATGGTCAACTGATAATCAGCAAGGGAATAAAACCTATCAAATTGGGAAATGACAACCTCTTCAACAAATGGTGCTGGTAACACTGGACTGCTAATAGCAGAAAGCTGAAACAGGATACACATCTCATATCATGTTGTTGTTCTTATGTGCCGTCGATTATTGAAGTCTCCAACTATTAAAGTACTGTTGTCTATTTCCTTTTTCAGTTTTTTTTTCTTGTTAATACTTGGTTTATATATTTTGCAGGTCTTTAATTTGGTGCATACATATTTATTATTGTTATGTCTTCTTGTTCTATTGACCCTTTCAACATTATTTAGTGACCTTCTTTGTCCGTTGATGGTTTTTGCATTGAAATTTATTTTATCAGAGATTAATATTGCTATTCCTGCTTTTTTTCTGATTGCCAATTTGCTTGGTATATTTCCCCCACCCTTTTATTTTCAGTCTTTCTTTATCTTCACTTTTCAGGTGTGTCTCTTGTAGATAACCTATAGATGGATTTTTTTTTAATCCAATCTGTTACTCTTTTTCTCTTCAGTGGTGCATTTAAACTGTTCACGTTTAGTGTGATTATTGAGATGTGTTGAGTTCTTTTTGGTGGTGGTGTTGGTTACTTCAGGCCATCCTGTTTTTTGTAACACCTCTGTAAGGAGGACGTCTCTCAATGTTTCCTGAAATGCTGATCCTGTTTTTACAAACTCCCTTAGGTTCTGTTTTTCTGGGAATATCTTGATCCCCCCTTCATATTTGATAGACAGTTTTACTTGGTACAATATTCTTGGTTGACTGTTGTGTTCTTTGAGTGCTCATCATATGTCATTCCACTGTCTTCTTGCTCACATGGTTTCTGCTGAGAAATTGGCGCTGTATCTTATCTGCTCTCACTTATAGGTTAATCTTTGTTTCTCCTTTGTTGCTTTCAGAATTCTCTTCTTATCTTGGTTCTGGAACATTTGACTATGATATGCCTTGATATTTTTCTTTTGGGGTCTATTCTATATGTTGTTCTCTCAGTTTCTTGAATATATATTCTTTCATTCTTCATTATGTCTGGGAAGTTTTCTTATAGTAATTCTCCCACAACTTTCCAGTGCCTTTGCTTGTTTCTTCCTGTTCTGGAATTCTGATGATGTGCATGTTATTTCTCTTGGTTGTGTCCACATTGTTCTTAGGTTTTCGTCTTTTTCATTCCTTTTTTATTCTGCTTTTGACTCTAACACATCAGTGGTGACAATTCTATCTTCTATTTCACTGATTCTGTATTCTGTCTCTTCAGCTCTGCTCATGTGTCCCTCCATTTTGTTGACAGCATCTGAAACATTGTACCTCATATTTTAGATCAAAATTTCTTGCTTTTCCAGAGCCTCTAATGCCTCGTTTTTTTTATCTGCTTTGTTTTGGATTGTTTTTTTAAGCTCCTCCTGGTTTTTGCTTGCAGTGTCCAGTGTCCTGTAATCCTTCAAGTTTCTCTTTCACCCATTGAAAATATTCAATCATTATTCTTTTAAATTCTGTGTCAGACAGTTCCATCAGACTTTCTGGCTTTAGGAAATCCATTTGTACCTTGTCACTTTTTAGGAGTGACATCTTGCTTTGTGCTTTTGTAGTTTGTAAGTGGCCTATTTCTTTTGTGATGTTGCTGTGGTAGGGTTTTTCATGCCTGAGGTGATGATAAGTTCTTGATCTGAAGTCACTGAGTAGGTGGAGTGTAGAGGTGGGTGGAGGGCATTCTTGTAGAGGGGAGTGCCAGGCGAATCAAGTAGAGCTGGGCAGTGGGACTGTGTGGGGAGCATGTGCAATCTCTCTCGGATTGAGCACTTATAGGGACCTTACTCAAATTCCAGCTCTCAGGCCCATCTCCCAACTGCGTTGGGTTCCAGTTGCATTGGGTTTTGGACATCCTTATTTGTTGTCTAACTTGCAGCTGCATAATCATTAATTGAAAAGACCATGACATCTTTGCTCATCAGCACACTGAGAATGTCATAGCCGGTTGTCATTTGAGAACAATAGGCATTTTTCTATGACTTTTTTTTCTGTAATCTTGCAAGAGCTTCTGTTGACCTCTAAGGGGCTCTTTGCTTGTCTGCCAACTAATGATGGTGTCTTTGCTAATCTAGGGGTACCTCCCAGTTAGAGTAGATGCCCCCACTAATCTAGGGGCTTATTTCAGGCTAGATATGGCACAGTTTGGACATGTCCCAGCCAGCTGACTTTTCCAATGCAATATATTTTTTATCTCCTGATTTTGTATCCAAGCAAGATGAAATAAATAATTGACAAGATGAAATAAATAATTTCTGCTTGTTTTCCAAGTATCATGATGTTGCCTATTGGCCACATGGTCAGGATTTTGTTTTCTTGATGTTGAGGTATAACTCATGTTGAAGATCATAGTCTTTGGTCCTCTGCGAGAAATGTTTCAAGTCCTAGTTTTATGCAACCTAGGTTGTATCATCTGCATAATATAGATTGTTGATGAATTTTCCTCTAATCCTGATGGTATACTCTTCTTCATATAGTTCAGCTTCTTGAGTGATTTGCTCAGCATAGAGATTGAATAGGCATGGATAAAGGATATAGTTCTGATGCACACTTTTCCTGATTTAAACCATGTATTATTCTTCTGATCTGTTCATACAATAGCTTCTTGGTCTTGGTATAAATGTTGTAGGTGTCATCAAATTAGTTCTGATTCATACCAATACTATGTATAACAGAACATGACATCACAGAATAAAACACTGCCTCATTCAGTGCAATGCAATCGTCATTAAAAAAAACCCTGCTAATGTTTGGGCCCAGTGTTGTAGCCATTGGGTCAACAGGTCTCGCTGAGGGTCTTTCTCCTTTTCACTGGCCCTCTCCTTTCTTGGCAATTATTTTGATTGAGTGTTCATTCAAGTTCAGACTGAAAAAGTTGGTAGCCATCTTCAGTTTCTTTATCTTTGGCTTTAGTGATTGATGCATATAATGAGTAAGAGGTGTACTAACAGGTGTTCCCTGTATGCATGTAGATACTATCCTACTATCAGTCATAGCATTATACTTCAGGATAGATCTTGAAATTTTTTGGACTATGAATGTAATACCCTTATTCTGTTTATCACTTCTAGAGTAAGAGATCATATGCTTGTTATATGATTATAAAAGTGGCCAATACCAATCCATCTCAGCTCACTAATGAAAGTTGACATTTATGCAATGATTTAATTTTTCACAACTCCAATTTTCCTAGTTTCATACTTCACACATTATATGTTCCAATCATTAATGGATGTTTATAACTTTCCCCCCTCACTTTTTAGTATCATTCTATCTTCTAATCTTCTTCTAGTATTGTGTTCCTCTACTAGTCATGGAGTTTTAAAAGGCCTGTTATTTCAGGCAATTTTGCCTGTTAATCTATCTTAGCCAGAAAGTTCTGCTGAAACCTATCCACCATAGATGATCCTGTTTGAAATACCAGTGGCATAGCTCTTAGCATCACAGCAATGTGCAAGTTACTCCAGTATAGCTAACTGACAGACAAGTGCTGTACCCGAAAAAGCAAACTATAAGTAATCAAACATACACACACCATAAAATAAAGAATGATGCATTAATTCCTGCAAACTGATAGCGTTATATCTATTAGCGCAAACCATAAAATAGCCAAGCCTACAAATATAAAATAAATGTGCATGCTACACTAAAGATGTGTGGAGGGTATGTCAAGAGATGGAACCCCTAATCTGGGGCTGAGCTTCTGCTAGCCTCTGAGGAGTCTTGCTTGGCTAGTCTGCCTAGCTAAAGATGATGTCTTTGCCAGTCCAGGAATGGGTGCCTCCCAGTTAGAGTATGTGCCCCCACTATCTAGGGGCTGATTTCAGGCTAGGTATGGCATAGCTTACAAGCTCTGGGAGAAAAGATCTGAGAGCTCCTGAAACAGGCTGGTGTGGCATGGCCTGAGGTAGAATTGGATCGTAGGGGGTGTTGCTAAAGGATGGAAGGTCACACTGTCTATCATCTAGTGAGTAGTGGAGGAGGGTTGGGCAAAGGGACCAAGCAGGGAGATAGGACCTTTCCAGCTGTGTAGATAGGGCTGCTACTGCCACTGGCTTCCTAGGTTCTCATGCCACATGGGTTACTGATCAAAATGGCCACACTGTGCTGTTCATGGTTCTGTGCTCTTGTTTTTCAACGGTTTAATTCAGTTTTGCCAATTTTTCAGTTGCTGTAGGTTCTGTCGCTGCCACTGCTGCTGTCCTGGGTTCTCTGATTTCCCTGCTATGTGGATAGCTATTCAAAATGTCTATGCTGAGTTATTTGTGGTTCTGTGACTGGAATAAAAAGTTGGAAACAAAGAGGATTTGTGATTAGAAAACATGTACTTGATGGTAAATACCCTACTTTAAAAACACATTGGTGGTGATTATACACATAAATCTCAACTGATAGACTACACAGAAATCAGATTTACTGCATCTTTGGAAAAACAGCAACAGAGAAGCTTAATATCAGCAGTCTAAACAAGGCCATGAATTGACTGTGGAATAATGCAAATTCAAATTGAAGTTGAAGAAAATGAAAAGTCCACAGAACCAAAAAATGACCTTGAGTCTATTGCACTTGGACTAAAAATAAACCCTAACCCTTCCCCCACCCCCACTTTTCTGCTGACAGCATTCTGCAAGATTTGGGTTTACCTCTGTTTTTCTGGGGTCCTTTACCCCTCTTTCCTTTTCTTTCTTTTTCACTTTAATGGCCCATCTTCCACTAGCTGTTCCTCTGTCTAACCACTTTAATAAACCTGTTTCCACTTTTTTTTAAAAAAAAAAATGATTAGATTTGACACATTGAACACTGATTATCAAAGACTAAAGGAGTTGTGGGAGGGACACCAAGAATATCATCCATGAAGAAAGCAAAAAGGAATTACAAGAACAAAGGGAAAAACCCAAAATGGATGTCAGAAGAGACTGAAAATTGCAGTAGGGTGCCAAGAAGCCAAAATAAAGGAAAGAGATGAACAGAAAATGTCCAAGAGCAGCTTGAGAATATAAACCAAAGTAACAAAATGTACAAAAGCTGGAATTATAAAACCAAAAAAGGAAGAGGATACTCGGCATTTTTCAAGCTGAAAGAACTGAAGAATAAATCCAAATGTCAGGTTGCAACACTGAGGAATTCTATGGGCAAAATCTTCAATGACCCAAGAAGCATCAAAAGAACATGGAACGAATACATAGTCACTGTACCAAAAAGGATTGGTTGACTTTGAAACATTTCAGGAGTAGCATATGATAAAAAATCCAAGGTACTAAAGGAAGAAGTTCAAGCTTCACTGAAGAGGCATTGGCAAAATAGAGGGATCAAGGAGTTGATGGAATTACAATCCATATTTTTCAACAAACAGAGGTGGACCTTGATGTTGCTCACTAGTCCACATCAAGAAATTTGGAACACAGCTACATGGCCAACTGACTGGAAGAGATCCATATTTTGTTTCTCTTTCCAAAAAAGATTTAAAAAAAATAGAAATTATCTAACAAAATCACTAATATCATATGCAAGTAAAATCTTGTTATGTGCTGCTGAGTCACTTGTGACTCATAGCGACAGTATGTACAACAGCTCTAAACTCTGATCTAGCCTGAGCCAACCTTATTGTTTCTGACACATCCTCATTACTCCAGTCACTGAGTCAATCCATCTCATCCAGGATCTTCCTCTTTCACACTGTCCCTCCATCCTCCTAAGCATGGTGCCCCACCCTACTAAATGTAATGTCCTTTCCAAGGACTGGTTTCTTCTAGCAATATGCAAGTATATCAAACGGAGCTTCAGAATCCTTGCATTCAAAGGACAGCCTGATTTCACCCTCTCCAAGAAAATCTGTTTGTTCTCCTAGCAGTCCATTCAGTACTCTTCTCCAGCATCATGGCTCTGAAGATTATTCACAAACAGCTGTAAAAGTACATATACAGAGTAGTTTTGGGTGCTTGTGGGTAGACAGGAGATGGAAACTTCCTTGGGGAAGTCCATCCATTTGGGGATCCTTGTCTCTGAAGTTTCAGGGCCATCCCAGAGGCCAAACAGGACAAGAGAGTTTTGGGACATAGAGGTACATGCAGGGGAAAGACTTTCTCAGCTTTCTGCCAGAGGGAGAGATGACTTGAGACCCCACTGCACACTAACTGCTTGAGTTGGTGCCCCTAATCTCGTGCCACTCCAGAGACAAAGGAAGACATTTAGCTCCAGGAGAGAAGGCACATCAGGGTGAAAAGAAAACCAAGTGACTGAGAAAAAACATTTGACAATAGTTCTCAGACAGGGGTCTCATAACAAAAGTTTACAGAATACTACGGGGCCTCCAGAAGAAAAAGACTGATAATCAATTACAAAATGGGCAAAAGACGTGAAAAAACTTTTCACAGAGGAAGACATTTGGATGACTGACAAACATATGAAGAAATGCTCCAAATCACTGGCAATAAGAAAGATGAAAATAAAAACCATAATGAGATATCATTTCACCCTGTTGTTGTTGATTGCCTTCGGGTCGAGAATGACTCATGGCGACCCTATGGACAAAAGACCTAAAACCCCTCTACAACTGTCGACATTTATCAAAGTTCATAGAGTTTCCGGAGGCATGTTATTTAGGAAGTAGATACCACTCCTGCTTCTAAACCTGTCATAGAATATTATTGGTTGAATAGCCTGCAATGCATAGTGACCATATGTATAGCAGCTCTGAAGCTTTCCCTGTCCTGAGCCAGTGTCACTAATTCTGACACACCAACCCCCATTGCCCTCGTCACTGTATCAATCTATCTCATCCAGCATCTTCCTCTTCTGTACTGTCTGTCCACCCTTCTGAGCCTGATGTCCTTCTCCAAGGACTGAACTCTCCTGGCCACGTACCCAAAGTAAGTGAGGTGGAGCTCCAAAATCCTAGCCTCTAAGGAGAGACTTGGTTTCACCCTTTCTAAGACAGACCAATTTGTTTTCTTGGCAGTCCATGGTATGCTCTAGACTCTTCTCCAGCATGACAACTCAAAGGTATCTATTCTTCTTCTGTCATCCTTAGTCATTGTCCAACTCTCTGAAGCATAACAAGTAATTAAGAAGACCATGGTCTGGATTAGGTGCACCTCATAGCGGTGGTAAAATTTAGTAGGGCAGAAAATAATAAACGTTGGAGAGGATGTGGAGAGGTGGGAACTCTCATACACTGTTGATAGGATTGTAAAATGGTACAACTCTGGAAGGTAGTTTCGTGTTTCCTCAAAAAGTTGAACATACAAACTTTATGACCTAATTATTCCACTACTAGGAATATACCCCAAGGAAATGAGAACTGAGGCTTGCATACTAATGGTTATAGAAGTGTTATTCACCATTGTAAAAACACAGAAACAGCCCAAATGCTCAACCACAACAGAATGAATGAGAAACTGTGGTATATTCACATGATGGAATACTACACAGCACTCAGAAGCAATGGTTTTGTAAATCACTACCTAATTTGGGAGGGAATGGAGAATATTATACTAAGTGAACTAACTCAGTCCCATAAGGACAAACACTACACAAGGCAATTATTGTAGAAATAACTAGTAAAATGTGTATGAGGATCTAAGGGGAGGAGGGGGAGCAGAGGGGTGATGATGGGTGGAGGTTATCATGGGGTCGCAGTTTTATAGATGGAGGAGGTGGGTTGAGGAGGTGGGGGGGATCTGATGTAAGGAGCAATGTATACAAACTTTGTAGGTAAAAGTGTAAAATTTTTAAAAAGGGAATAAAGTAGATCAAATCTTGAAAAATAAAAACCCAACAAACTATGTGTCATCTACTTTTCCATACGAATGACTTCTTCTTGGTCTAAGTACAAGTTTTACAGGGGCACAATTCAGAGGTCTAGAATTCCCATGCTTTCTAAAATATCTATTCTTTGTTATGATCCATAGTCAAAAGCCTTTGCATAGCTAATAAAACTATGCAAATAGCTTACCCAATCAAACATAGGTAAGCATCTTTCTGGTTTTCTCTGCTTTCAGGTAAGAACCTTCTGACATCAGCAGTACTATCTATCATTTAAAATCTTTTTTTCCCTTCCTGAATTTCTTGTAGTTCCTTGATGATACTGTGCTGCAAAGTTTTTTTAAAAAATTAGCTTTCATAAAATTTTACTTGTCTATTATGTTAATGATATTTGATAAATTCTGCATTCTGTTGATTTGCCATTCTTTGAAATAGGCATACATGTGGATCTCTTCTGGATGGTTGAGCAGATAACGGTTTTCCAAACTTCTTGGCATAGACACCACTTGTTGAAACATTTCAATTGGTATTTCAGCAACTCCTGGAGGCATTTTGCTAATACCTTCAGTGAAGCTTTGATGTCTTTCAATATTTGATCATGTGCTACCTCTGAGATGCTTGAATGTTAACCAATTCTTTATGGTACAGTAATTTGTTCTGGTTTCTTTTGATGTTTTCTTTACATTTTGAACATAGAATCCTTCATTGTTAGAACCTGAAGCTTGGACTTTTTAGCCTTCTTTACACATTATTAATACTCAATAGCATTTTAGAATAAAAGCTTTGACAAACTGCTTCAGTAACGATTATAGCAAAAAAAAAATCATACGAGGTACTTCTACTTTAAAGTTCATGAAGTTGTCATAAGTTACTGCTGACTAATGACAGTAACAAGTAGTGTGTTAAGAAGAATGATGATTCTCCCACAAAGATGTCAGTACCTTAAACTTAGAAAATGATGAATACGCTACTTTGTATGGCAAAAGGGACTTTGTAGATATGATTACATGAATAGTTTGCATTGGGAATATTATCTGGAATGATTTGGGTGGATCCAATGCAATCACAAAGATACATGTTAAAGGAGGTAGGAGGTCAGAGGGAAACTAAAACGTTAAATGACTGACTTTGAAGATAAAAGAAAGGGGACAGGGACAGAAGACCAATTTCATCCATGGAGCTTTGGAAGAAACCAGCCCTGCTAACACTTTGGTTTTAGCTTCACTAAGATTAACTTACTTTGTAGTGGAACTTTCAAGACTACAACTCTTGATGATTCTTTGAACCTGGGACAAAACTCACATCTGAGGCTCAAATTTTGGAGTCAAAATTAGACACACTTATCAGGTGAACAGTAAAATTAGGGAAAGGGATTTATTCCTTAGACTAATCAACCACTTAAGATCATAAGTGAAACATTTGCCCAGGGATAAAGCTCAAAAGGCAGGAAGGTACAATTTGATGGTGGAGGGTGTGAAAGAATCTGTTCTGGAAAACAATGTATTTGTATTTTAATTTTGTTAATAAGCAAGCTTAATTAAAGAAAAACCTTATACCGATGACATGATAGTATACTTAGAAAACCCTAAAGATTCAGCAAGAAAACTATTGGACGTAGTTGACCAATTCAGCAAAGTAGCAGAGCGAGGGCTGCATGGTGGAGGGGACCTGGGGGAGGGTTTGTAAAACAATGAAAGAATCTTTTCTTTTACTTATCCATAATTTTTGGACTCATGTACTTATAACTTGTTAGTCAAATTTGTGTCTTCTAGGTTGCAACACCCCCAT
>NW_006400051.1:3003276-3009406 GCF_000299155.1 Elephantulus edwardii | reverse complement strand
AAAATCTCTGTAAATATTCATTAAAATGAATAAAATTTAATAATAAAAGATAGAAAAACCTTATAAACTGAGAAAATAAAATTTTGTACGCTTTGCTTAAAAAAAGGTAGGAAGTGGTAGAAATAGTAAGATTAATGAAAATTATAAACACGGGAGAAGTGGAAAGAATCTAGTTACCTTGTAAGTATTATAGTTAGTAATTGTAATTCAAACAAAATGTGCATTAATGGGTGAAAACCAATTTGCTTTGTAAACTTTACATCAACGCACAATACAAATAAAAAAATATTGTTTTTTGTTGTTAAGTGCCGTTGAATTGTAGCTGACTCATAATGACCCTATGAACGAAAGTCCTCAACACTTGTGTGACTTTCATCCTTTCTCCAGATTCTTAGGGTTTCCAGAGGCAAGCTATTACGGAAGTGGCTGCCACTTCTGTTTTCAAGCTTGTTTTAATGGGGGATCAGCACCAAACAGTCACAGTGTTCAGCTTCACAGCAACCACAAATTACCTCTGTACAGCAAGTGGACACACCAGGGCTATATGACCTAGAAGAAAGTTTGAACAAAAACAATGGAAAAACAGGCCTGAGGGCCGCGGATTAAAAGTTACTCACCTTTGGCTTGGTAGCATCACTTTCTGTCCACTAGGCCAACTGATCTCTATCTATTTTGATGTTATTGTTGTTAAGTGCTGTAGAGTCATAGGTGACTCATAGCGATGCTATGAATGAAAGTTCTCAACACTTGTGTGACTTTCATCCTTTTCCCATGCTCATAAAAAAAGAATGCATCAATTTTGGAGTTCTGACCTTTCTCTAGAACTTTAGGATGATAAATTTGTTGTTTTAAACTACTGAATTTGTGTCAATTCCCATAGTAGCACATGAATACAGGTAGATGGTATCCTTGTGTCTGAGATGTAAAGAGAGTCAATGCTTTGTCCAAAGTTAAACAACCAGCAGGTAGCAGAGCTGAGTATTAATCACTTTTCGCCTTGCCATTTAGGACTTTGCATTTAGCCACCCTGTTATTTGACTTTAGGAAAGTTTCCGAACCTCTGTGAACCTCAATTTTCTTATGTCTAAAATGGAAGTTGAGGATGGCACAGGGTTTGGATATGTTTTTTATGGGGTCACTATGGGTCATATTTGACTCGAGGGTGCCTGATAACTAGAACAAGAAATGGAAAAAGTAACCAAACCACCACTTGCATAGAGAGGAAACAGACCTTGAATAAGCATAGCACTACTGAAGAAGAAAAGTAGGAATCTTTACACCTTTTGATCTCAAAACTTAAAACACAGCCACAATAATCAATACAGTCTGGTATTGGTATAGCCACAAATGCATAAACGACTGAAATAGAATTGAGAACACAGAAGCAAATCCATCCACCTACGATCTTTGACAAAAAGGTGAAATCCACTAACTGGGGAAAAGACAACCTCTTTAACAAATGATACGGGCAGAACTGGGTATCTATTTCCAAAAAATTGTTACTAGGTACTCACATGGTAAAAAAAAAAAAGAACTTAAAGATGGAGCAAAGACCTTGGCATAACACCTAAAACTAAAGATTATTTAAGAAAAAAGTTGGGGCAAATTTAGGAGCTCTACTCTGTGGAACGAATAGACTGTTAAATAGAACCAAAAAGGTACAATAAGTAGGAGACAAAGTAGATGATGGCAAATTTTTAAAAATTAAATACTTAATGTGCTTATGTGCTCTACGGGAAAATATTTGGCAATGACTTATATGAAAAAGGCCTCATCTCTAAAATATATAGAAAATCTCAAGGCTTCAACAAGAAATGGACAGTCCAGTTACAAAATGGGCAAAAGATATGAAAAGAAACTTCACCAAAGAAGACATTCAGATGGCTAACAAACACATGATTAAACTCTCAAGGTGAGTAGTTGTTAGAAAGATCAAAATAAAAACAATAATGAGATACCTCACACTAGTAAAAGCAGAAAAGTTCAATAAGGAATCAAAGAAATGCCAGTGAGGGAGTGGAGAGATTGGAACTCTTACACTCTTGTTGGAAATATGCTGCAACCGCTATGGAAAGTAGTTTGGCACTTTCTTAGAAAATTGGTAATAAGTATAGCATTTGATCCAGCAATCTCACTACTGTCCTAAATAAATGATAGCTTGACACAAATAGATACATGCACATCCATGTTTATTGCAGCATCATAGAGAGTCAATGAGCTGGATGACAAGAACCTCAGTAGAGGCATGTTTTGTTATGCACCATCAAGTTGCTTGGAGACCCTATATAGAATAGCTCTGAACCCTGTCCTTTCCTGAGCAAATCTCACTATCTCAGATACACCTACCTTATTACCCCAGTTACTGTGTCAATCTATCTTGTCTAAGGTCTTCCCTGCCTGTTCTAGCCCTCCACCTTTTCAAGCATTATATCCTGCTCCAAGAACACAAAGTAAACCTCAACAAATTAAAACAAAACAAAACAAACAAACAAACAAAAAACCCCACCACAAAACACCACATTGAAATAATACAAATAATCTTTTAAATTTTTTAAATTTTATAGTGATTTACATACAAAGTTCATATACATTGTTTTTCACAATGGACCTTTCCCCTTTCCTTTAACAATCTCTCCCTCCACTCATCAAATTGTGCGACCCTATATTTAATAATCTTTTTAGACTACAATGCTGTAACACTAGAAATTAATGGCAGGAAGATAAGCTTATAAAATTACTCATTTCAGTTGACTTCTAATCAAGACTCTACCTTTAGTACTGTAACTATTTGTGTTACTCTACTATTCATAGGGTTTTCAGAGTCCTGTTATTTAAGAAGTAGATGGCCAATCCTACTTCCTAGTCTGTCTTAATTTCGGAGCTTTGCTGCAACCTGTCTATCAGGAGTGACTTTGTGGTAGTTGACACACCACTGGCATAGCTTTCAGCATCACAGCAACCCATAGCCTGAGTCTAATAAACTGACAGGCAAGTGCTAATTAATTAGAAGAATGTGTTTCCCAAATACAACAATATGCAATTTAGTTTTGTTCCTCTAATAGCAAATTAGGCTACACACAAGGCATTGTCCTATACTGAAGGCATTGGCAAAAAAAATAAGGCCCCAGGAATCTGTGGGATACCAATTGACTTATTTCAGTTAACACATGAATCCCTGCATGTGTTTACCAGTCTGTCCAGGAAATTTTAAGGACATTTGTTTGGCCAACAGATTGGAAGAGGTCCATATTTGTTCCCATTCGTATTAAAGATGATCCACCAGGATGTGGAAACTATCAAACAGTGTCATTAATATCACATAAAACAAAATACTGGTGAAGATGATAATTTAAAAAAGACTAGAACAAGTACATAGATAGGGAACTGCCAGAAGTTCAAGCAGGATTTAGAAGAGGCCATTGCACTAGAGATATCACAAGTGTTGTCAGATGGCCCTGGTTGAATGTAAAGAATACCAGAAGAATATCTATTTGTGCTTTATTGACTATGCAAAGGCATTTTACTGTGTGGATCATAAGTTATGGCTAACATTGAGAAGAATGAGAATCTCAGAGCACTTAATTGTGCTCTTGTGAAACCTATACACAGGTCAAAAGAGAACTTGACATGGTTTAAAATAAAGAGTGTGTCAGGGTTGTATCCTATCTCCACACTTAGTCAATCTGTATGCTGAGCAAATTATTTGAGAATGTGGGCTCTGTGTAGAAGAACGTGGCATCAAGATCACAGGAAGACTCAATAATAACCTTCATTATTTCTGCCGCAGCAGCCATAGAAGTAACAGCAGCCATGGCTGTGCACTAGCCCCATGTGGCCTCAATAAGGGCCATAAAGTAATGAAGAACATGAACAAAAGTGAGGCACAGCCACTGCCAAGGTGTCTCATAAAGCACACCAAGTTCGTGTGAGATATGATCTGGGAGGTGTGTGGCTGTCACTCCATGGAGCTGCTCAAAGTCTCCAAGGACAAATGAGCCCTCAAGTTCATCCATAAAAGGGGGAGACATGCATCCATGCCAACAGGAAGAGGAAAGTGGCTGCCAAGAAGAACTAAGTGAGCCCCACTGTCCCCTAACACCCTCACTCATCTTAAGTAGTGAAATGTAATAAATTATAAAAACTCCTTGATTATGCAGATAACACGAGCCTGCTTGCGGAAAATGAGGAAGACTTGAAGCACTTGTTGCAGAAGATCAAAGAATACTGCCTTCAATATAGATTGCACCCCAATGTCAAGGAAACAATTTTCACCGTTAGACCTATTGGTAATATCAAGATAGATGAGGGGGAAAATGGAAGTTGTTAATGATTTCATCTTGCTTAAATCCATAACCAGTGCCGGCAGTCAGGAGATCAGGAGATAAATTGCACTAGGAAAGTCTGTAGTCAGGGACCTTTGCAAATTACTGAAGAGCAGTGGTGTCAGTTTGAGGATTAAGGTGCTTCTGATTCAGACCATGGTCTTTCTGATTACTTGCTATCTATATGAGAGCTGGACAATGAATAAAAATGATAGAAGAAAGTTTGATACCTTTGAGTTGTGGTGTTAGAGAGGAGCGCTGAGTGTCTGATGGACTGCCAAAAGAACAAAACATATATGTTTCGGGGAATGTGCACTAGATTGCTCCTTAGAGGCAATGATGGTGAAACTTCACCTCACTTACTTTGGGCATGTTGTTAGGAGAGGCTATTCCTTGGAGAAGGACATCATTCTTGGAAAAGTGGAGGGTGAGGGAAAGAGAGGAAGACCTTCAGAGTGAAGGACTGACACAGCAGCAATGAAATCAAGTATATTAAAAATGATAGGGATGACACAGGACAGGCCAGAGCTCAGATCTACTGTTCATAGGATTTCTAACAATTGTACTCACTTCTAAAAATTAAATCTCTGTATGCATCAAAACCTTTTCCTAATAGGACAAAAAGAAAACCTACAGACTGGGGAAAACCATTTGGAAATGACTTCACCGATGTTACAGAACATGCTGAAGATTAGAAAAAAATGACTGGGACAGCACATCAACAAAGAACTGCCTGAAATGCAGGCAGGATTTAGAAGAGACCGTGGCACTAGGGATATTATAGCTAATGTCAGGTGGATCTTGGCTGAAAGCAGAGAGTACTGTCTGCGTTTCATTGACTATGCAAAGGCATTTGACTCTGTAGATCATAACAAACTGTGGTTGACTCTGAGAAGAATGGGAAGCCCAGAACACTTGATTGTGCTAATGCGAAACCTATATTTGGACCAGGAAGCAATCATCAGAACAGAGCAAGGAAACACTGCATGGTTCAAAATTGGGAAGGGTGTGCGTCAAGGATGGGTCCTATCTCCATATCTTTTCAATCTATATGAGGAACAGATTATCTGGGAGGCTGGGCTCTATGAGAAGTATGGCAACAGGACTGGAGGTAGACTTATCAACAATCTGCGTTATGCAGATGACACAACCCTGCTTGCTGAAACTTCAGAGGACCTGAAGCACTTGTGGCAGAAGGTCAAGGACTGCAGCCTTCAATATGGATTGAAGCTCAGCATCAAGAAAACAAAGATTCTCACCACTGGGCTGATTGCTAGCATCATGATAGGTTGTGAAGAGATTGAGACTGTTAACAACTTCAGTTTGCTTGGCTCTACAATCAACACTCTTGGTACCAGCAGCTAGGAAATGAAAAGACAAATTGCACTGGGAAAGCTTGCTGTTAGAGACCTCTCCAAATTGTTCTCCACTGAAGAGCAATGATGTCAGTCTGGAGACTAAGGTGCTCCCGATCCAGGCTATGGCCTTTGCAATTACTTCCTATGCATTAGAGAGCTGGACAATGACTAGAGATGATAGAAGGAGAATTAATGCCTTTGAGCTATGGTGCTGGAGAAGAGTATTGAATATACCATGGACTGCAAGGGGAAACTTTCTTTGGGATAAGAACAAATAACGATCTCTTCCAGTCAGTTGGCCAAGTGGTTGTTCTCCAGATTTCTTGGCACAACTTGGTGAGCACGTCCATGGCAGCATCTGTTAACTGAAATATGTCAATTGGTATACCATCTATTCCTGGAGCCTTATTTTTTGCCATTTCCTTCAAAGCAGCCTGAACTTCCTCCTTC
>NW_006400051.1:2989526-3000756 GCF_000299155.1 Elephantulus edwardii | reverse complement strand
TTCAGTGACTGGTGTAATTGGGATGGGAGTGTCAGAGACAGTGCAATTGGCACAGGACAGAGCGGAGTTTAGGGCTGTTGTACATAGTGTCGCTATGAGTCACAAGCGACTCGACGGCACATAACAACAACAACAACAACAAGGGGAACAAACAACTTCGCCCTGGAGAGGGTGAAGCTAGGCTGCTCCTTGGAGGCAAGGATTCTGAAGCTTTGTCTGATATACTTTGAACATGTTGCAAGGCAGGATCCATCCTTGGAGAGGGACGTCATGCTTAGGAGGGTGGAGGGCCAAAACAGAAGAGGGAGACCCTTGATGAGATGGATTGATTCAGTCACTGGGTTAATGGGCATAGTTGAATTGGAGACAGTAAGATTGGGAAGGGATAGAGTAGGGTTTAGAATTGTTGTACATAGTGTTGCTGTGAGTTATAGGCAACTCGATGGCACATAACAATAACAACATATGTCCTCCAGGGAGTTGTGGTGACCTAGTGGCAAGTGGCTGTCCCACAATCCCAAAAGCACTCAGTTCAAGGCCACGAGGTGCTAAGTGGGAGATGGCTGGGCAATTTCCTCCCAGCCTATTAACTGCCTCTAAAAACCCACCAGAGGGTCAGCTATGGGTTGGTTCTGACTCGATGGTACACAACAACAAGCAACAACATGGGTCCTCCACAAGGAAAAGACTGATAACCTATTCACAAAATGGGCAAAACACATGGAAAGACTTTTTACAAAGGAGGACTTTTGGATGGTTAACAGATGTGAAGAAACAACATTTGTTTCATAAATGATACTGGCAAAACTATACCTCCTCTTGCAGAAAAGTGAAACAAGATTTACGTCTCACACCATACACAAAAATCATTTGAAAGTGGATAAGGAGCAAAACCATAAGGATCCTAAAAGACAAAATGGGATAAAACTTGAAGCTCTAGCCTGTGACATAAACAAGCTGGCAAAACCAGCCAAAAATGAACAACCAGGAGAGGAAAAAACGATGAATGAGACCTTCTAAAAGTTAAGGTCCTTTTTTTCCAATAGGGTGAGAAGAAAACCTACAGACAGGGGGGTGGAGGTGGGGGGCTGGGAAACACTAATATTTGGGAATAACATTTTAGACTAGAGTCTCATAACAAAAGGTTTGTTGTTTTTTTTTTTTTTAAATAACAAAAGTTTAAAGAACACTACAGGGTCTCTACAAGAAAAAGACTGAAAACCCACCCACAAAATGGGCAAAGGACATGAAAAGGCTTTTCACAAAGGAAGAAGACATTCAGATGGCCAGGAGATATATGAAGAAATACTCAAAATCACTGGCAATCTGAGAGATGAAAGTCAAAACAGCAATGAAATACCATCTCATCCAAGGAACATTAGCATAGTTTAACAGGACAGCAAGCAAGAAATGTTGGAGAGGATGTGGACAGATTTCCTCACAAAGGTAAACATTGAAATCACATATTATCCAGCTATTCCACTGCTAGAAATATGTTGCAAGGAAAATAGAACTGAGGCACAAATGGAGATTTGTACACCTATATTCATAGCAGTGTTATTCACAATAGCAAGAACATGGAAATAGTCCGAATGTCCATCAACAAAAAAATGGATTGAGAAAGTATGATACAGTCATACGTTGGAACAGCAATAAGGAGCAATGATTTCATAAAATACTATATGACTTGGGAGAGTCTAGAGAGCTTTATATTGAGTCATATAACTCACTCTCATAAGAACAAATACCACATAAAACTTATTGTCATAAAAACAGAGTGATAACTAATAAGATGTGTATAAAAGCCTAAAGAGGAAGAGGAGGTGGGTGAGGGAGCAGTGGGTTGGGAGTAGGGAGAATTACTAGGATAACAGGGTTTGGTAGACAGAGGGGGGACGTGGAAGAATTAAGAAAGACTCAATGGGGACTTGAAAAGAAGGGGAAATAATAGGCATAGAACAATTTTGATTAATTTTATAAAACAGAATGTATATGAATTATATGAAACACAATGTGAATAAAGGAATGTGTAAAAGATAATGTACGTGAATGAAACACAATGTATGAATTTTGTATGCAAATCAATATAAATTAATAAAAAGAGAGTTATGAACAACTGGATGACAATAACGACAATAAATAATCCATTGTAGTGTTGTGTCACAATTTATTTACTTATTGTTGATAGATACTTCTTGTTGTTGTTGATTGCCTTTGAGTCAAGCCTGACTCATACTGACCCTATGAATGAAAGGCCTGAAGACCCTTTAAAACTATTGACATTTATCAAACTTCATAGAGTTTCCAGAGGCATGTTGTTTAGGAAGTGGATGCCACTCTTGCTTTCAAACCTGTCATAACATGTTATTATTGTTATGTGCTGTTGAGTCACCTATGATGCATAACGACCTTATGGACAACAGCTCTGAATCCTTCCCTATCCTGAGCCAGTCTCACTACTTTTGACACACCAACCCCCGTTGCCCCAGTCACTGTATCAATCCATATAATTCTGTGCCTTCCTCTCCTGTGCTGTCTGTCCACTCTTCCAAGCATGATGTCCTTCTCCAAGGACCAAACTCTCCTGGCCACAAGCCAAATGTAAGTGAGGCGGAGCTTCAAAATCCTAGCCTCTCCAAGACAGACTGATTTGTTTTCTTGGCAGTCCATGGTATGTTCAAGACTCTTCTCTAGCACCACAACTCAAAGACATCTATTGTTCTTCTGTCATCCTTAGTCATTGTCCAGCTCTTTGAAGCATAATAAGTAATTGAGAAGATCATGGCTAAATTAGGTGCACCTTTGTATCTAGACTGACACTGTTGCTCTTCAGCACTCTGGGGAGGTCCATGACAGCAGATTTCCCCAATGCAATTCGTCCTTTGATTTCCTGACTGCTGGTGTTAAGAGTGTTGATTGTGGATCTGATCAAGCTGTAATTGTTAACAACCTCAATCTCTTCTCCATTACTCTTTCCCTGCTACATCCCTTTTGATAGATACTTGTTGTTGTTGTTGTTATGTGCCGTCGAGTCGTAGTGACCCTATGTACAACAGCCCTAAACCCTGCTCTATCCTGTGCCAATCGCATTGCCTCTGACACACCCATCCCGATTACCCCAGTCACTGAATCAATCCACCTCATAAAGGGTCTTCCCCTCCTGCGCTGTCCCTCTAATCTACCCAGCATGATGTCCCTCTCCAAAGACCTGTCTCTCCTTGCAACATGTCCAAAGTACATCAGACGAAGCCCCAGAGTCTTTGCCTCCAGGGAGTAGCTTGGTTTAACCCTCTCTAGGATGAATCTGTTTGTTTTCTTGGCAGTCCATGGTACATTCAATGCTCTTCTCCAGCACCACAGCTCAAGGGCGTCAATTCTCCTTCTGTCCTCCCTAGTCATTGTCCAACTCTCTGATGCATAACAAGTGATTGCAAAGACCATGGCCTGTATCAGGCGCACCTTCGTCTCCAGAGAGACACTGTTGCTCTTGAGTACTTTAGAGAGGTCCCTAACAGCAGACTTTCCCATCGCAATACCTTTTTTGATTTCTTGGCTGCTGGTGTCATGAGTGTTGACTGTGGAGCTGAGCAAACTGAAGGTGTGAACAATCTCAATCTCTTCGCCATCCATCCTGATGCTACCAATTGGTCCAGTGGTGAGAATCTTTGTCTTCTTGACATTGAGCCTCAGTCCATACTGAAGGCTGCAGTCCTTGACCCTCTGCAGTAAGTGCATGAGGTCCTCCTCAGTTTCAGTGAGCAAGGTTGTGTCATCTGCTTAACGCAGATTGTTGATAGATCTTCCACCAATCGTAACGCCACACATCTCCTCATAGAGCCCAGCCTCTCGGATAATCTGCTCTGCATACAGGTTGAAAAGGTATGGAGATAGGACACATTCCTGGCGCACACCCTACATTCCTGGCACACACCCTTCCCAATTTTGAACCATTCAGTGTTGCCCTGCTCTGTTCTGATGACTGCCTCTTGGTCCAAGTATAGGTTTCGCATTAGCATGATTAGATGTTCTGGAATTCCCATTCTTCTCAGAGTCAGTCACAGTTTGTTATGATCCACACAGTCAAAAGCCTTTGCATAATTAACGAAACACAGATAGACATTCTTCTGTTATTCTCTGCTTTCAGCTAAGATCCATCTAACATTGGCTACAATATCCCTAGTACCACGACCCCTTCTAAACCCAGCCTGGACTTCTGGCAGTTCTCTGCTGATGTACGGTTCCAGTCATTTTTGGATAATCTTCAGTAGAATCTTGCTTGCATGTGAAATCAATGCTATTGTTCTGTAGTTTCCACACTCAGTTGGGTCACCCTTATTTGGAATGGGAACAAATATAGATCTCTTCCAGTCAGTTGGCCAAGTGGTTGTTCTCCAGATAGATACTTAGGTTGGTGATATTTTTGCATGAAAGGGTGCATGCATTTGGAATTTTGATACATTATACCAGTTCCAATAGCAATACTTCGACATTGTAAATTTCATGTTGCTATGATCCATTCCAAAGAAAGGTGAGCCCACAGAGTGTGGAAATTATCGAATAATATCATTAATATAACATACAAGGAAGATTCTGCTGAAGATTATCCAAAACGACTGGAACAGCACATCAACAGGGAACTACCAGGCTGAGTATAGATGGGGTCATGGTGCTAGGGATATTGTAGCTAATGTTAGCTGGATCTTAGCTGAAAGCAAGGAGTACCAGAAGAATGTCTATCTTTGTTTCATTGATTACGCAAAAGCATTTGCCTGTGGATCACAACACACTGTGGCTAACTCTGAGAATAATGGGAATCTCAGAACACTTGATTGTGCTAATGCAAATCCTATACTTTGTCCAGGAGGCAGTTGTCAGAACAGAGCAGGAAAACACTGCATGGTTCAAAATTGGGAAGGATGTATGCCAGGGCTGTATCCTGTTTCCATACCTTTTCAATCTTTATGCAGAACAGACTATCCGGGAGGCTAGGTTTCATACTTTTTCAATCGTTATGCAGAGCAGATTATTCAGGAGGCGAGGCTCTGTGAGGAGAAATGTGACATCAGGTTTGGAGGAAGAATCAACAATCTGCATTATACAGATGACACAACCCTGCTTGCTGAAACTGAGGACGACCTGAAGCACTTGCTGTGGAAGGTCAGGGACGGCAGTCTTCAGTATGGATTGAGGCTCAATATCAAGAAAACAAGATTCTCACCAATGGACAGATGGGCAGCATCATAATGGATGGTGAAGAGATTGAGTATATTCACAATTTTGGTTTGCTTGGCTCCACAGTCAACACTCTTGGCACCAGCAGCCAGGAAATTAAAAGACGTATTGCAATGGGAAAGTCTATGGTTAGAGACCTCGCTAAAGTGCTGAAGTGCAATGATGCCAGTCTGGAGACTAAGGTGCGCCTGATACGTGCCATGGTCTTTGAAATCACTTGCTATGCATCAGAGAGCCACACAAAGACTAGGGATGATAGAAGGAGAATTGATGGCTTTGAGCAGTGGTGTTAGAGAAGAATATTGAATATACAATGGACTGTTAAGAAAACGAACAGGTTTGTCCTGGAGAGGGTGAAGCTGAGCTGCTCTTTGGAGGCAAGGATTCTGAAGCTTTCTCTGACATACTTTGGACGTGTTTCAAGGAGGGACCAGTTCTTGGAGAGGGATGTCATGCTTGGGAGGGTGGAGGGACAGTGCAGGAGAGGAAGACCCTCAATGAGATGGCTTGATTCAGTGATTGTGGTATTGGGTGTAGGTGTGTTGGAGATAGTGAGATTGACATAGGATAAGGCAGGGTTTAGGATTGTTGTACATAGGGTCGCTATGAGTTGCAGGTGACTTGACAGTACATAACAACAACAACAACAACAACAACAACATGATCAATAATTAACATTCTTGGTACCAGCAGCCAGGAGACCAGTAGGCATAGTGCACTGGGCAAGTCTGCTGTCAGGGATCTCTCCAAAATACTGAAGAGCAATGATGTCAGTCTGAAGACTAAAGCGTGCCTGATATCAATCACTTGCTATGCATCACAGAGCTGGGTAATGAATAAAGATAATACAACTTGATGCTTTGAGTTGTGGTGTTAGAGAAAAGTATAGAATATTCCAAGGCCTGCCAAAAGAAGAAACAGATATGTCTTGGAAAAAATGAAGCCAGACTGCTCCTTGGAGGCAGAAATGGATATTGTGGGCATTTTGCTAGAAGCTATTTCTTGGTCATCAAGGTTGAAGGATGATCAAAGAAAGGAAGACATCTAATAAGATGGATAGATATAGGGACTGCAGCAATGGAGTCAAGTGTCAGAGATGATAAGGATGGCACAGGGTACAGGTCTGTTGTTTATAGGGTTGCTATGAGCCAGACTCGATTTGATAGCATCTAAAACAGCAACTACAACAACATGAGTTGTTGTTATGTACATAATTGACCCAGAATTAAACCTCTAGTGGGTTTTCAGGGGCAGCAAGCACATGGCAAAAGATTGCCCATCTTTCTCCTGTGAAGCAGCTTGTGGATTCAAACTTTGTGCCTTGTGTTTGGCAGCACAGCTGTGCTGAAAAATATTTTATCTCACTGGAGCTTTGATTTTAAATCAGAGAGAGGAAGTGGAATGGGGTGGTGGAACGAGGAAGTAAATCCCCCCAAATCAAGAACAAACTGCACACACATGAGATTTGCCATATGAGTTCATGGTTCCCAATCCAGAGGAGATGGTTCTTAGGAAAAAAAAAATCACACCTCCAGACAACACATACACACTGGACATGCTGGTCCACCAGATTCACTGGGAAGTCTAGTGGAAGGTTATGGTATCAGGAAGAAGGCTAGACAATGAGTTGTGGACTGTGTGAGAAGAGAGAGGTGACGTGAGTCCTGGGTCTGAATGATGAGCCACTGAGCTCTTCTGAAGTACAAAAGCCAGAAAATAATATTTTCACATGTAAAACTTACTCTATTAGTGTATTTGTATAAAATGAAGGTTTGGTATGTAAAGATTGAATTTTCCATTTCCTAGTGAGGTAGATTAGACCCTGATCTGCTGGCTGGTTCAATCATTGCTCTTCTAAGTTCTTAAAAGTTTGAAAACATCAATTTGCTCATAAATGCTCTCTGTTTAGAATTTTTGCCTGTTTAGATCGGCTTATTCCTTCAACTTGACAACAAGCGGGCGGTTTTGTCAGTACGATGTGGTTTACTTTAGCTGCAGGTCTCTAAAGTGGTCAAAAGATGGCACTAGACACAAGTGATTTGCCTGACTCTCACCAACCCTTCTGTCAGGGACTTCCCCATCCCCCACCCCCTGCTGCCTGGCCATCCCTAGATCCTGTGGCAAAATAATCCTTAGTAGAATACCTTGTTGATGAGGCAAAATAAAATGAAAGCAAGTCAACAAAGAACAATACTGAGTTGAAGATTAAAGCAATTGCCTTTCAGTATTCTGACAGGCTCCAACACATAACAGAACTTAAGGTGACTGGCTTTACCTGTACCTGGCTCAACCCAGAAGGTTCTTATTTATACATCTTTGGCATAGGCATAGGTGCTGGTAGCATTCAGTTTTGTTCTGGATATCCTGACCAAGCTTGAAAGGTGTGGGTGTGGCCCAGGAACCATCTCCATTCACCTCAAGTCCAGTGCCTCATCCCATTCTCTTTGGGGGACATTCAGTCCCTCTAGGCAGTCTCTATTCACAGCTACTTGCACCTTCTTAGAAAATCAGGGTATGGAGAGACCCTTCAGACCTCTGCCCCTGCCCCTTCTTGATCATGGAGGATAGAGTGGTAAGTGTGTCATCATAAATGCCAGACAAATGAATTGGCCAGGAAGGGGCCTCCAGTGGGACAGAGGAGCTGTAGAAGGTTGTATGGAGGGGTAGTATATATGATTTCTGGCACTGGTTTGCCATCTTTCCTGACCACTGGTGTTTGGGAACAACTACATATATAAATGCCTCTTTTCTTTTTATTAATTTTAATGAAAATTTACAGAGACTTTGGATTTCCATTTATTCATTGTTGCACTTTTCTCCCTGCCCACCCCTCCCCCGCCAGTACACTCTTCTCTTTGAAAAGTAAAAGTACCCCCATTGTTTTACAATCCCTCCCCCCAGGTCCACTCCACTATGCAGCCTTCCTTCTGGACTCCTGTCATGACAATAATACCTAATAATAATACCTAATCTTTTTAAACAGTTTTCCCCTTCATCTGTTTCAATGCAGTATATATTATTTATTCCTTCTTTCTCAGTCTCCCCCAACTCCGATGTCAGTCCTGTTTTACAACAGTGGTACTATGCAGTATTTGTCCTTTTGTGATTGAGATACTTCACTCAGCATAATGTCCTCCAGGGTCACCCATTTTGAATAATATTGCATGAGTTCCTTGCTTATCAATGCAGCGCAGTATTCCATTGTGTGAATACATCACATTTTCTCTATACATTCTTTTGTTGATGGGCACTTAGGTTGTTTCCAACTCCTTGCTATTGTAGCGCAGTATTCCATTGTGTGAATATATCACATTTTCTCTATCCATTCTTTTGTTGACGGGCACTTAGGTTGTTTCCAACTCCTTGCTATTGTGAACAAAGCTGCGATAAACATGGGGGTGTCAGTTATGGTCTCTTTGTGGTATATTCCCAGTAGTGGAATTGCTGGGTCAAATGGTATGTCTATATGCAACTTTTTGAGAAAGCCTCACACCGTCTTCCACAGTGGTTGCACGTAAGTGCCTCTTGTATTTTTAAGATAGCTATTCTTCAGTTCTCTCCTATTTTATTTTTTATTTGCTTTTATACCCTTCTATCACTTGCTATGCATCAGAGAGTTGGACAATGACTAGGGAGGATAGAAGGAGAATTGATGCCTTTGAGCTGTGGTGCTGGAGAAGAGTACTGAATGTACCATGGACTGCCAAGAAAACAAATAGATTCATCCTAGAGAGGGTTAAACCAGGCTGCTCCTTGGAGGCAAGGGTTCTGGGGCTTCGCCTGACATACTTTGGACATGTTGTAAGGAGAGACAGGTCTTTGGAGAGGGACATCATGCTGGGCAAAGTGGAGGGACAGCGCAGCAGGGGAGACCCTCTATGAGGTGGATTGATTCAGTGACTGGGGTAATCGGGATGGGTGTGTCGGAGGCAATGAGATTGGCACAGGATAGAGCAGGGTTTAGGGCTGTCGTACATAGGGTCACTATGAGTCGCAAACGACTCGACAGCACATAACAACAACAACAACAACATCTTTCTTAGAGGCCAAGAGCAGAGCTTCCTTCTTTTTTCAGCTTTTGGGTTTAGTGGGGTTGCATCTGAAGGATTTCCCCATAACTTTTGACTGGAGGGCTTCAGGATGGAAGAGAGTAAACTAAGGGGACAGGAGGTGGGAGATGTTTTCTGTTACTTCCTTGGACTGGGGTGAAAATGCTCCCCTGGTAGAAAGTACTCTTCCCTACCAGAAGATTACACATTTACCCAGAGGAAGAGGGGCCATTCACTGCCCTGCAAGAAAGGAAATGTCAATGGAGAGGTTGTAGGTCTAGACACAGGTCAGAGGCTCTGGAACTTTGGAGATCCCAGAGTGAGGCCTCTTCCTGTGACACCATTCCTGTTTCCCTGCACTTCATGGAAGCACAGTCAGCTCTCACTGACTGTGTCCCCAGCTTTTACTGCCTCTGTCCAGAGCTCTGTGGAGGAGGCTATGCACAGAGAGGATTGAGTGAGACCTAGACTGTGATATTTTGACATCCAGGTGCTCTGTGGAGAAGGTGAAGGGCCAGCAAGATCAATAAATTTTAATCCTTCACTTTAGCTGGGCACAGAACAGGAGAAAAGGATGAAATATGAGGCAAAGCAATAAAGGAAATGGAAATCTTCAGATGTTTGATGACATTCCAGAAATGTGTGATGCACTCTGGAAATGAATTAAAGAAGTGTACAAAGCCTGGCTTCGGGAGATGAGATGTTTTCCAGGTGGGGGCATGGTTAGTTACAGAGCTGCACTGTACTACAATCCTTTCCTTTCTGCACATGTCTGGAATATTCACAGAAGTGATGAGATATTGTCCAGTGGCTCCCACAGCTTCTCTGGCTGTGTAATCCTGTTCTTTTGATCCTGTTGAGCAGGACAGGTTGGGCAGACTGTCAAAGAGGAAGAGGAATGAAGCTTTTTGCATCTTTCAGTGAACATGGATGATGGTCATCATTTACTAAGCAATTACTCCATGCCAGTTTTTGTGCTAATTTGTACACACATGCCATATTTAGACCTCACATAGCTCTATGATCTAGGCTTTATTTGCTATCCCCATTTTTCAGACAGAGTTAGTAAGGCTCTAGGAAATTACATCCTTTGCTGGAGGATTCTGCACTATTAAATGAACCTGATCTGAAGTCAGGTCTCCACTCCAGGAGGTCCTCATAAACTGCTTTAATTGTAAGTGAAGTGTCTTGCTGAACAGAGATAACTGTTTGCTACATTTGTTCTTTGTCATTTGATGACTTTTTCTTGGCCACTATCAAAGCCTGGCCTCAATAAAAAAGAAAAGAAATTTTGAGATTGTGCTAAAATATTCTTCCATTGTAAAAATGTTTAGAGGGAAGTCAGTAATGGGACATGAAACCATCAGACCACTTTTTGATCTCGTGCATTTTGAAGAGGCTTAATCGCCCCTGGCTCAGAGCATGGAAAGGTGCAAAGTTGGGAGGGGGTTCCCTTTCTTCTCTAAAACCTGTGGGTGTGTGTGCCCTGAAGAAGAGGTGGTGGGCTTGCTTCAGGGAGTAGTGGACATTGTAAGAACCACCAGGAAGGAAGCTGAACTCCCGAAATGACAGGCACACAGCCCTGCACTGGGTAGAGCTGAGTGCCACAAGGTGCCACTTCCCCTAAACCTAAGAACATGCTTGCTATGACTGTGCTGGAAGTAGCTCTCTGCCCAGGGAAGACCCTCTGTCACAGTCCTGCTGGCTAAAGGCATAGTGACTGGCATAACCCAGAAGCAGATACAGGCCTAAGCATATTGTTGTCATTCCTAAAGAGACTGAAGAGGATGTGAGGAAGCCTACCTGTCCTGTCCTGGAAGCTGCTGGGCAACAGGCTGCTCAGCAGGGACCCAGCTATGTTTCCATGAGGATACAGTCTGGCTAGTGACTCTTTTTTTTTTTTTTAAATTTAGGTTGTTTATTTTTTATTTCAATGAACATCTACAGAG
>NW_006400051.1:2977749-2988451 GCF_000299155.1 Elephantulus edwardii | reverse complement strand
CATAGGGATTTGATTCTTAGAAGGTCCCATTCATCTATTTTATCTTCTCCTGGTTGTAAATTTTTCAGAATACTGGGAAGACTCTTTAGCTAGTGACTTTTTTAAAAAAAAATTATTTTTACATTGGTTTGCGTATGGAATTCATACACATTGTATTTCATTTATGTATTTCGTGTTTTACCCATTGGTCTATTCACATTGTGTTTCATACAGCTGTAATAACCATGGTACTGGTACCGTGACAGACACACAGACCAAAGGAACAGAATAAAGAATCCAGAAGTTAATGCATCTGTCTACAGTCAGCTGGTATTTGACAAGGAAATAAAGCCTATCAAATGGGGAGAAGATAACCTCTTTGACAAATGGTATTGGCAAAACTGGACTTCTATCTCCAGAAAGCTAAAGCAAGATCTACATCTCACACTATACACAAAAATGAGCTCAAAATGGCTCAGAGACCCAGGGCTTAAGCCCCAAACCATAAAAATCATGAGACAAAATGAGGCCTGCCAAATACAGCCAGAAATGCTGGTGAGTCTTGATTTTCTTCTGACAACCCCTCTCTAATGACAATTCCACCCAGGGGCCTGGTAAGCTGCATGTTGCCATGAGTCTCATTCAATTGTCCCACATTTATTGTTTCTTTTTCTAATGTAGTAGTGATAGCCAAGTCCTTGCAGCCATCTGATCCCGCTGTGGTCATTGTTTTATATATAATGGAATCAGGTGAAATTACATGAGATTATCAGAGATTACCAGGCGTGGATGGCAGTTTCTACTCCATTTAGGTGATGTATTCTTTAGGGAGTTGCACCACTAAACCAAAGGCCACATATCTCTAGCCGTTCAAATCCACCAGTAGCTCTGAGGGAGGATAGGCAATCTCCTACTGTTAAGATTCATAGACTCAGAAACTTGCTAGAAGGTCTCTATGGGTCAGAATTGACTTGATGGCAGTGAGAACTGAATGATCTCCTTTCCTAATAAGCCCTGATGGTGTGATAATCAAGTACTTAACTGCTAACCAAGAAATTAGTGGTTTGAACCTATCCAGCAGCTCCATGGGAGAAAGACTTCTTAAAATGATAGCCAAGAATACCCTAAGAGACTGTTATACTCAACACCCTAGGCATAAGATTTTATGAGCTTTCACCCAACCCCCATCATTAAATATTGAAGAGATGGAAGGACTTAAATGGGATGGTTGCAGGGAATGAGGGGTCAGTTTAACGGAGAAGGGATCTAGTCAAGCTAGAATTCTGTATGAAGGAAGAGTCCACTCCATCTCTGTAGGTCTATGTCCTCCTGGAGAACAGGCCACCCTACTCTTCAGCTAATAGGGGCTGACATGGCTGAACCTAGCTGAAGGCAGTTCCTGGGGCTCTTTAAGGATGAGTAACTTTGGCTGCCTCATCTAGGTATGTAGCCATCTCTGGATGGTACAAACAGCTGCACACTCAGCTGCTTACAGAAATGTTGGAAGTTCAAGTCCACCCACAGGTACCTTGGAAGAAAGAACTAGTAATCTATTTGTGAAAAACCAGCCAATAAAAGTCTGTCAGAGCCAGGTTCTACTCTTGGGGCTGACTCCATGACAACTCATTCTGAAATCTGAGTGTATGCTATCTCGGGCCAATTAAATTTTAAGTGAAAATAAAAATCTGTCTTTAGTTTAGTAAAAAAACCCCAAAGAGAGAAATCCTCCCTTTCTTTCTTCCTTGACATCCCGTACACCATGCATCAATTAGCCAGAGTTGGGAGTTGCTGAAGCTAGTCTAAGGAGGGATATGCCCTCCATACTCTGTAGATCCTTATCCCTGCAGGGCCAACATATGTAAATTGAGGAATTCTATTTTTGCAGTTTGGAATTGACCAAACATGCAATCAACATGCATGGATAATAATTAGTGACTAGAATGTAAAAGGTGGAAGCAAAGGAGGACTAGTAGTTGGAAGTTACAGACTTTATGACAGAAATGAGACTGGAGATTGAGTGGTTTAATTCTGTAAGTCAATAATTTATTAACTGCAAATATCTTTCTTAAAAAAACATTATGACTATAACATGGGACGATAGAGGAATCAGATTGACTACATCTGTGGAAACGGTTGATGGAGAAGCTCTATATAGTCAAAATCAGGCCAGGTGCTGACTGTGGAACAGACGATCTGTTTCAAGAATCTGTCTATGTGCAGATTCATATGCAAGGTTAAACTTGAGCTGAAAAAAATGAAAACAAATCCACAAGTACCAAAATATGAACTTGAGTCTATCCATCTGAATCAGATAACCTCAAGGTTTTTAAAAAAGTTGGTTTGTATATATAATCACTCATATACATCATTTTTATATATGTACATTATATTTTATACAATCATTCCTATACGTTGTATTTCATTCATGTACATTGTGTTTTATACAACATTCATGTATATTATATGTTTTTTTTTTTAAAAAATTATACTGGTTTACTTGTAAAGTTCATATATATTGTTTTGCACACAGATATTTCCCCTTTCCTTTACCCACCCTGCCCTCCACCTATCAAATTGTGTGACCCTATGATTAGCTCCCAAACCCCCTTCAGTGTTAACAGCAGTAGAAGCTGTGTTGAATACATTGGCAAAAAATAAGGCCCCAGAAATTGATGGAATGTCAATTGACTTGTTTCAATTAACATATGCAGCCTTGGGTGCACTCACCAGTCTATGTTTATCGAACAGTGTCATTGATACCATATTCAAGCAAAATACTACTAAAGATCATTCAACAATGACTGTAACAGTACATAGATAAGGAACTGCTGGAAGTTCAAGCAGGATTTAGAAGAGACCATGGCACCAGGGATATCATTGCTGATAACAGATGGGTCCTAAATGAATGTAAAGAATGCCAGAAGAATGTCTATTTGTACTTTATTGATTATGCAAAGGCATTTGACTGTGTGGATTTGACATTGAGAAGAATGGGAATCCCAGAGCATTTGATTATGCTCATATGTAACCTGTACCTGGATCAGGGAGCTGTTGTGAGAATGGAGCAGGGAAGCACTGCATGGTTTGGCAATGGGAAGGGATTGGGTCAGGGTTGTATTCTCTCTTCATATCTATTCAGTCTGTATGCTGAGCAAATTATCTGAGAAGCTGAACTCTATGAAGAGGAGTGTGGCAACAGGAGTGGAGGGAGACTCATCAATAACCTGCGTAATGCAGATGATAGAAATTTGTTTGCTGAAAGTGAGGAGGGCTTGGAGCACTTGTTGCAGAAGATCAAGGAATGCAGCCATTGGTTTTGATTGCATCTCAATGTCAGGAAAATGAAGATTCCTATCACTGGACCGATAGTCAGCATCATGATGGATGGAGATGCAATTGAGATTGTGAACAGCCTCATTTTACTTGGATCCACACTTAACACCCTTGGTACAAGCAATCAGGAAATAAGGAGACATATTCCACTGGGAAAATCTGCAGTTAGGGACTTTTCCAAATTATTGAGGAGTAGTGATGACAGTTTGAGGACTACATGCATCTGATTCAGGCCATTGTTATTCAGATTACTAGCTATACATCCAAGACCTGAGAAATGAATAAGGATGATAGAAAAAGAATTGATGCCTTTGCGATGTGCTGTTGGAGAAGAGCACTGAACCTCCAATGCACGGCCAACAGAATGAACAGATATGTCTTGGAGAGAGTACAGCTGGAGTGTTCTTTGGAGGCAAGAATGATAAGGCTTTGCCTCACATCATTTGGACATGTTGCTAGAAGCTGCTATTCCTTGGAGGACATGATGTTGGGAAGGGTGGAGGGTTGGTGAAGGAGAGGAAGACTCTTAACCAGGTGGATTGATATAGTGACTGCTGCAGTGGGCTTTTAAGTATCAGAAAGTGTGAATATGATTCAGGATAGAACAGGGTTCAGATTCTTTGTTCATAGGGTCACTATGAGTCATGCTTGACTCGACAGTACCTAACAAAAAGAACAAATTTTCTAAGCCTGATCTCAGTTTGTGTTTTATGAACTTCATGGTTTTGGGCTTTATTCCCAGGTCTCTGATCCACCTTGAGCTGACTTTTGTCTATAGTGTGAGATGAGGACCCTTTTCTGCAGGTAGCAGGACAGCATTGTCAGCATCATTTGTTGAAGAGGCTATTTCCCAATTTGATTGATTTTATTTCCTTGTCAAAGACCAGTTGACCATAGATAGATGAGTCCATTTCTGGGTTCTCAATTCTGTTTCATTGGTCTATGTGCCTGTCATTGTACTAGTACCATGCTATTTTTGTTACTACCACTGAGTAGTAGGTTTTAAGATCAGGGGGTGCTATGTTTCTCACTTCATTTTTGTTGTTCAGAAGTGCTTTGCTTATTTGAAGTCTCTTTCCTTTCCAAGTAAACTTAACAATTTCAATTTCAATCTCCTTGAAAACCGAATTTGGTATCTGTATTGCATTGAACATGTAGATGCTTTTGGTAGGATTGTCATTTTCACAATATTGGGACTTTCTATCCATGAAGAGGGAGCATTTCCCCATTTATTTCGGTCTTTTATTGTGTCTTGCAGAAATATTCTGTAGTTTTCTTTGTATAATATATATGTTGTTAAGTACCATCGAGTCCCCTGTGACTCATAGTGACCCTATGTACAACAGGTCTGAAGGCTGCCTTATCCCAAGCCAGTCTCAGTTACTCCAACAAACCTACCCACCCCACCCTAACCCATTGCCCCAGTTACTGTATCAATTCATCTCATGTCTTATGTAGAGATTCTGTATATGCACAATTAAGTGTTCTAGAATTCCCATTATTCTCAAGGTTAGTTACAATTTGCTATGATCCACACAGTCAAATGCCTTTGCACAGTCAATAAAACACAAATAGACATTCTTCCTGTATTCTCTGCCTTCAGCCAGTATCTATCTGACATGAGCAATGATATCGTTGGTGCCAAGGCCTCTTCTAAAACCAGTTTAATCTTCTGTTATTTCCCTGTAATTGTACCGTTAAAGTAATTTTTAAAATTATCTTCAACAATAATTTGCTTGCATGAGATATTAATGATATTATTAGAAAATTTTGACATTCTGTTGAATCATCTTTCTTGGAAATAAATCTCTTCCCTTCCAGTCAGTCAGCCAGGTAGCTCTCCTCCAAATTTCCTGACACAAACTGGTGAGCACATCCAGGACTGCATATGTTAGTTGAAACATGCCAATTGGTATTCCAAATAATTCACAAAGCTTGACTCTGTAAAGAAGAATGTGATATCAGAGTTCAAAGAAGATTCATCAACACAGTGCATTATGCAGAAGACACAACTTTGCTTGCTGAAAGTGAAGATGATATGAAATACTAGCTGCACAAGATCAAAGACTATATAGCCTTTGACATGGATTCAATCTCACTATAGGACAAATAGTCAACATTATGATAGATGGAGAAAGGAATGAAGCTGTCAATGATGTCATCTTGCTTGGATCAATAATCACACCCTTGGCACCAGCACTCAGAAAATCAGGAGAAGTTATTGCATTGGGTAGGGACCTCTGCTGAAGACTAAGGATGTCAGTTTGAAGACTTAGGTGCACCAGAGTCAGACCATGGTCTTCTCAATCACCTGCTATGCAGCAGAAATCTGGACGATGAATAAGGATATTGTTGATAGGTGCCATCAAGTATGACCCATTATGACCCTCTGAACAACAGATCTGAACCCTGTCCTTTTCTGTACCATGCACACACTTCCTGACACACTGGTGCCCACTGCAGCAGTCACTTTGTCAACCCATCTGGTTGTCAATCTTCCTCTCTTTTACTGACATTCCATCTTTTCAAGCATGATGTCCCTTTCCAAGGAAACAGCCTCTCCTAGCAATATGCCTGAAGTATGTGAGACAAAGCTCTATAATCTTTGCCTCCAAGAAGCACTTCTGGCTGCATTTTCTCTGAGACATATTTGTTTGTTCTTTTGGCACTCCATGGGATATTCAGTACTCTTCTCCAATACCACAACTCAAAGGCATCAATTCTTCTTCCGTCATCCTTATACATTGTCCAGCTCTCAGATACATAGCAAGTGACTGGAAAAATAGCCTGAACCAGACGCTCCTTTGTCCTCAAACGGATTATTGCTCCTCAATAATTTGGAGAAGTCCCTGACTGCTGACTTTTCCAGTGCAATACATGTCTGTATTTCCTGTTGGTACCAAAGGCATAAACTGTGGATCCAAGAAAGATTAAATAAATAACACCTTCAATCTTTTCTCCATCTATCATAATGTTGTGTCTTAGTTCAATGTAAGAATTTTTGTTTTCTTGACATCAAGATGCAATCCATATTGGAGGATGCATTCTTTGATCTTCTGCAGCAAGTGCTTCAAGTCCTCTTCACTTTCAGCAAGAGAAGTGTGTCATTTGCATAATGTGAGTCTTCCTCCTAACCTGATGTCACACATTCTTCTTCACAGAGTTCAGCTTCTTGAGTAATTTGCTTGACATGCAGATTGAATAGGTATGGAGATAGGATACTATCCTGACACAGACCTTCCTTAATTTAAAACCATGTAGTGTTCTTTTGCTCTGTTCACACTACAGCCTCTTAGTCTAGGTACGGATTTTGTATGAGCACAGTTAAGTTTTCTGGAGTTATAATTCCTCTCAATGTTAGCCCTAACTTGTTATGATACATACAATCAAATGCTTTTGCATAATCGAGAAAACATAAATTGACATTCTTCTGATATTTTTTGCTTTAAGTCAGGATCGTGATTGAACTTCTGGCAGTTTCCTGTCTTTTTTTTTTTTTTAGATGGACTTCATAAATTTTATTTTTAATGCCAAGTAAAAACATGTATTAATTCACAAATATTTAGTCAAGGTCCTTTCTTAGAGGTTCGCTTATTAAGAACACAGGGACTGGAGCAAGATCAGAGGTCCTTGTAAGTAAGAAAAGAATATGCAGATAGAGATCTCTGGTGGCTAATTGGTAAGTAACTGTGCTGCAAACTTAAAGGCATAATATTAAAATCTCTCAGCCGCTCCATGGGAGAAATATGGACAATTTCCCCATTACGAGATTTACTGGCTCTGAAAACCTACTGGAGGGTCAGCTATGAATTGGTTCCAACTTTATGGCACAGAAAATAACAACATGCCTGAGTATCTCAGATATTCTAACTTGTCACATAGTAGCTTCTCAATAAATGCCAATTATCAGTTGCATAAATAATGGCTTAAATAGTATAAAATTTTTAGCTGTGATACAAAGTCTGTTCCAGTCAGTTTTGAGTGATCTTTATCAGTATTACTTAATATCTGAAAACAAAGATGGTGAAGCTTCATCTTTCATGCTTTGTACAAGTAGGTAGGCAAGGCATTCCTTGGAAAGGGACATCATGCTTGGAAAGATGGAAGGTCAGTGAAGAAAAGGAAGACACCTCATGAGATGAATTGACATAGTAACTTCAGAAATGGGCCCTAGTGTGTCATAGAAGATTATTAGATTGGTGCAAGGTAAATTAAGGTTCAGGTTGGCTGCTCACAGGGTCGCTATGAGTTGTACTCAATCACACTTAACAACAATAACAACACTAATAGACAACATCTTGATAGATGGGGAAAAGATTGAACTTATCAACATTTTAATTTTACTTGGATCCACAATCAGTGAACACTGTAGGAGCAATCAAGAAATCAAAAGTTGTGTTGCATTGGGAAAATCTGCTGTGAAGGACCTCTTAGATGCTAAGGAAAAGCAATAGCAGTTTAAACACTAAGGTGTGCCTGATCCAAGTCATGGTATTTTTAATTGCTTTATATACACCTGACAGTTGGGTAATGAATAAGAAAGCTTGAAATATTCATGACTTTGCAGTTTGATATTGACAAAAAGTATTGAGAATCCCATGGACTGCCAGAAGGACAAAAAAAATTTGGTCTTTTTTTCCCTGCTTGCTGAAATTGAGGAGGATCTGAAGCACTTGCTGCAGAAGGTCAAGGACTGCAACCTTCAATATAGATTGAAGCTCAACATCAAGAAAACAAAGATTCTCACCACCGGGTTGATTGGCAGCATCATGATAGATGGTGAAGAGATTGAGATTGTTAACAGCTTCAGTTTGCTAGGCTCTACAATCAACACTCTTGGTACCAGCAGCCAGGAAATTAAAAGACAAATAGTATTGGTAAAGTCTGCTGTTAGATATCTTTCCAAAGTACTGAAAAGCAATGATGTCAGTCTGGAGACTAAGATGCAACTGATACAGGCCATGGTCTTTGCAATCACTTGCTATGCATCAGAGAGCTGGAAAATGACTAGGGATTATAAAAAGAGAGTTGATGCCTTTGAGTTTGGTGCTGGAGAAGTGTATTGAATATATCATGGACTGTTAGGAGAACAAACAAGTTTGTCCTGGAGAGAGTGAAGCCAGACTGCTCCTTTGATGAAAGGATTTTGAAGCTTCATCTGACACACATTGGATATATTGCAAGGCAAGATCAGTCCTTGGAGAGGGACATCATGCTTGGGAGGGCGGAGGAACAGGGCAGGAGAGGAAGACCTAGATCAGGTGGATTGATTCAGTGCCTTGGGTAATGGGAATAGGTGTGTCAGAGACAATAAGATTGACACAGGATAGCACAGGGTTTAGGGCTATTGTACATAGGCTCACTAGGAGTCATAGGCGACTTGACGACACATAACAACAACAAATATTTTAAATAATTTTTATTTATTCATTTATTTCTTGGCATCTTTGAAAAAATTTTTATTCTATGTATCAAATGACAGAGCTGCAAAATGTACAAAACAAACATTAACAAAACTAAAAAAAGGAAATAGGCAACACCACTATAGTAGTTGGAGGCTTCAGTACACCACTATCAAGAAAAGACAGAGCTACTAGAAGGAAACTCAGCAAAGATGCTAAAGAATTAAACCACATAATAAACCAACTCAATTTCATAGAGATATATAGGCTAATATACCCCCTGAAAAGTGCAGTATACCTTCTTCTCCAATGTACATGGAATGTTGTCCAGAATAGATCACATAGGTCACAAGTCAAGCATTAATAAATTAAAAAAAATTAGAAATAATACAAAACATCTTCTCAGACCACAATGCTATAAAATGAAAAATTAATAAGAAGAGGGTAAAGGAGAAAACTCCCATACTTTAGGAAACTGAACACCCTGCTTGAACATGAGTGAGTACTGGAGGACATAAAAAATGAAATGAAAAAGTTTCTTGAAACAAATGACAATGACAACACAACTTTCCAAAACTTCGGATTACAGCCAGTGGTCAATTTGTAGCAATAAGCAACATATGAAAAGACAATAAAGAATTATAATTGACTCTCTAACCCAACATCTTCAACAAATTGAAAAAGAACAGCAAGAAAACCAGACACCTTCTAAAAAAACCCAAAATTAAGGCAGAAATAAATGAAATAAAAAACAAAAAATTAGAACCATCAACAAAACCAGCAGTTGGTTTTTGAAAAAGTTCAATAAAACCAATAAACCACTTGAAAAACTAACAAAGGAAAAGAAAGAAAAGACACAAATAATCCAAATAAGAGATGAAAGAGGCAATGTCAGAACAAAATCAACTAAAATAAAAAGGTTAACAATGAAATATTATGAAAAACTATACTCAAACAAATATGAAAACCTAGAGGAAATGGACAAATACTTAGAAACTCACAACCTACCTAAACTGACACAGACTGAAATTAAACACCTGAACAGACCCATAACAGAAGAAGAAATTTTAAAGGTAATAAAATAACTTCCAACTAAAAAAAACCTTGGGCCAGGTCATCTTACAAATGAATTTATTAAACATTCAGAGAAGAACTGTCACCAATTCTATAGAAAGTATTTCAGAAAATAGAAAAAGATGGAATTCTCCCAGACTCATTCTATGAAGCAAATATATCCTTGATACCAAAACCAAGTAAAGACACCATCCAAATAGAAAACTATAGGCCAGTATCTCTCATGAACATAGAAGCAAATATTATGAATAAAATCCCGGCCAATACAATCCAATGACACATAAAAAAATGCTCTATACCCAAGTGGGATTCATTACAGGTATGCAAGGATGGTTCAACAAAAGAAAAACCAGTCAGTGTAATTCATCACATTAACAAAGCAAAGAACAAGAAACATATCCTATCAATTGATGCAGAAAAGGCCTTTGAAAAAATCCAACAGCTTTTCCTGATTAAAATAGTCAACAAAATAGGAATAGAAGGGAATTCCTGAACATAGTAAAAAGTATATACACAAACCCAAGAGCCAACATTTTTTCTCAATGAAGAGAGCTTAAAGACATTCCCTTTGAGAACAGGCACTAGACAAGGTTGCCCACTATCACCTCTCCTATTCAATATTGTATTAGGAGTCTTAGTGATAGAAATAAGACAAGAAAAGGAAATAAGACACATCCAAATTGGAATTGTTGTTGTTATGTGCCATCGAGTCGCTTGCGACTCATAGCAACCCTCTGTACAAGAGCTCTAAATGCTGTTCTATCCTGTGCCAACCTAGCCATCTCAAACACACTTATTCCCACTGCTCCAGTCACAGAATCAATCCATCTCACCAAAAGTCTTCCTCTCCTTCGCCTTCCCTACACTCTGCCAAACATGGTGTCCCTCTCCAAGGACCAGTCCCTCCTTGCAAC
>NW_006400051.1:2974863-2977059 GCF_000299155.1 Elephantulus edwardii | reverse complement strand
CAAAACAAAACAAAACAAAACAAAACAAAACAAAACAAAAATGAAGTCTCCAAGTACTATAGTAGTGTTGTCTATTTCCTTTTTCAGTTTTGTTAATGTTTGTTTTATATATTTTGCAGGTCTTTCATTTGGTGCATAGATTATTCAGTATTGTTATATCCTCTTGTTCTATTGACGCTTTGAGCATTATGTAGTGACCTTCTTTGTCCTTTGTGATGGTTTTTGCATTGAAATTTAGTTTATCAGAGATTAGTATCACTATTCCTGCTTTTTTTTTGTTGTTGTTGTTGCCATTTGCTTGGTATATTTCCACCCCCCCCATCCTTTTATTTTTGGTCTTTCTTTATCTTCAGTTTTCAGATGTGTCTTTTGTAGGCAACATATTGATGGATTTTGGTTTTTTATCCAGTCTGCTACTCTTTTTCTCTTCAGTGGTGCATTTAATCCATTCACATTCAATGTGATTATTGAGAGGTAAGTTTTTATTGCTATCATTTTGTTCAATTCTTTTTGGTGTTGTTGCTACTTATTTCAGTCCATCCTGTTTTCTGTGGCATCTCTGTATGAAGGACTTCTCTCAATGCTTCCTGTAAGGCTGGTCTTGTTTTTAGAAACTCCGTTAGTATCTGTATTTCTGGGAATATCTTGATCTCTCCTTCATATTTGATGGACAGTTTTGCTGGGTACGATATTCTTGGTTGACAGTTGTGTTCTTTGAATGTTCGATATATGCCATTCCATTATCTTCTTGCTTGCATGGTTTCTGCTGAGAAATCGGCAGTTAGTCTTATCCCCTCTCCCTTTTAGGTTACTTTTTGTTTCTCTCTCCCTACTTTCAGAATTCTCTTCTTATTTTTGGTTCTGGAAAATTTGACAATGATGTGCCTTGGTGTTTTTCTTTTAGGGTCTATACTATATGGTGTTCACTCAGCTCTTTCATTTTTCATTATGCCTGGAAAGTTTTCTTCTAATAATTCTTCCACAACTCTTTCAGTGCCTTACTTCCTTCTTCCTTTTCTGGGATTCTGATGATGCGAATATTATTTCTTTTGATGGTGTCCCACATTATTCTTAGGTTTTCTTCTGTTTCCTTCTTTTTTGATTCTGCTTTTTTTTCCAGTCAGATCTGTAGTGATAATTCTGTCTTCTATTTTACTGATTCTGTGTTCCATCTCTTCAACTCTGTTTGTGTGTCCCTCTATCATGTTGACAGCATCAGAAACCTTAGACCTCATATTTTGGATCATGGTTTCTTGTTTTTCCAGTGTCTCTAGTGCCTTGTTTGTTTTATCTGCATTATTTTGGATTTTTTTAAGCTCCTCCTGATTTTAGCTAGCAGTGCCCTGTAATTCATCAAGTTTGATTTTCATCCATCAAAAATATCCAATCATTGTTCTTTTAAATTCTGTGTCAGAAAGTTCCATCAGGCTTTCTGGTTTCAGGAAATTTATTGCTACTGTGTCTTGTTTTTTTTTGGGGGGGTTGATACCTTGCTTTGGGCTTGTGGGACGAGTGAAGTACACTGCTTCTTTCGAGGCATTGATGTGGTAGAGTTTTTTGTGTCTGAGGTGGTTGCTGGTTTTTGATTTGACATCACTGCTCTAGAAGGTTGGGCAGGAACATGAGCAGATGCATGTAGCATGCATGTACACTCTGATGCTTGCGTGAGTGGGGAGGGATGAAACACACACTGATAGAGGCAGGGAGGGGTTATGGGTCAACCCGCAAATTGTAGGCAGTGGGAATGGGGGCGGCTGGGGCAGAACCCTGGCCCGGCCCTCCCTCGTCTGTCCTTGCAGGCTTCCTGCCAAAATCTAGGTTTTTAAAGATTGAATCTTTGTCTTTTTGATGTTGAACTTCAGTTCATTTTGAAGACTACAGTCCTTGGCCTTTTCAGCCAGTGCTTCAGGTCTTCTTCAGTTTTAGCAAGCAAGGTTGTGTCATCTGCATATCGTAGGTTGTTAATGAGTCTTCCTCCAATCTTGATGCCACACTCCTCATAAAGCCCTGTTTTGTGAATGATCTGTTCTGCATACAGAAAGGTATGGGGACAGGATGCATTTCTGATTCACTTCTTTCCTGATTTTGAACCATGCAGTGTTTCCTTACTCTGTTCTGAGGACTGCTTCTTGGTCCAAGTATAAGCATGATCAGATGTTCTGGGATTTCCATTTTCCTCAATTTTTTTTCTCTTTC
>NW_006400051.1:2963305-2965704 GCF_000299155.1 Elephantulus edwardii | reverse complement strand
AATTATAAAATATATATTGATCTTTTTGATTAGCAGTTGTTTTTGGTGTGTATCATCGAGTTGGAATCCTCCAGTGAGTTTTCAGATGAAGTACATTTCACAGGAGGGAGGAGATTGTCCATCTTTCTTCTGTAGGGCAGCTGGTGGATTTGAACTGTGTACCTTTGTGTTGGCAGTGTAATTCCTACTGCTAAGTTACCCCATTTCTATCACGAGAGCCAGGGTTAATTACCACTCCTCTTAAATGCCAAGCTCCTCTAGGAAGTAACTGTGTTCCACCTGGTTTTTGTCTTTCCAGATCTTCTCCTTATGTGTTTATATACTGACAATGTTATCTATAGAAATAAGTAAGGTTATTGTCCATTTAGGGAGCTCATGTGACTGAATGGTTAAGGAGATGAGCCGTCAACCCAAAGATACGAGGTTTAAATCTACCTGTTAGTCCTTGTGAGAAAGATGGCTAATCTCTTCTCTTGAAAACTTGCCAGAGGGTCAGCTATGAGTTGATTCTGATTCAAGAGTACAAAACAAATTGTCCTTTGATGTGACTTATTATTTTAGTACATTATTTTGCAATTTGCTTTCCATTTCCATTTATAAAATGTTTTGAAGTCCTTCCATGTTGGCATATTCATTACATTTTAAAAATTGTTATATAGTATTATGTAGTATAGAATCATTATAGATTATTAAGCCAATTCCTTATTAATGTGCATGGAAGTGTGTTCTTACATTTTTATCACCAAAAAATAATGGGGAGACATTCTAGTATATTATTGGTTCTACATATAGTTTCTGTAGGAATTATTGGATTAAAAGGTATTCATATTTAACATTTTCATGCATGCCACCAAATTGCCTGCCTGTACATCTGAACCTTGATTATGTCATTAAATGTGATTTTAAAAAAATTGCTTATGTACTTAATTTTCTATCTCTGGAGATTATGATGTCCTCCTCTGTTCCCTTGAGAACCATTGATTTATACTTTAATATGAATGTAATCATTGTGCTTTCTCAGTCAGAGAAGTCTGTGTTTATAGGCTTAATTTCAATTGTGCAGTAAAGCACTTTGTGTTCTTTTGAGGTAATTTTATGCATCAATGAACATTTAAGGGAGGCGTTTCAGGGCATACAAACTCTAATCTGATCCTCAGATGACTCCTGCCTGCATCATGGTCACTGGCACTCTGTGAGGCATACCTAAGACTATGCTGTCCCTCCTTGGGCCCATACATGCTCGTAAGGTGCTGGGTTTGTGCTCTAGACTCCTTGCTGAAATAATATTGGAGCGTGTTACCTAGAGCGAAAATCCCTTAAGGTTTGTGTTAATAGACAGATCAATAAAACTGACTTAGAAGCAAACTAAAAGACATTAGGTTATGGGACAGGAAACTTATTGACCAGAGGCAAGATGCAGTGCTGTACAACTCCAGTGGCAGTGCGATGGAAAATAATAGTTGATGAAGGGATAAGTATACTTTATACTCCTATATCAACAACCTCCAATACATAGCAAAATCAAGAATCTCAGACAGATGGGGAAATGTTAGCAACATGCAAACTTAATTTAAGAGAAATAAAAATATCCCACCACCAGCTTGCTAAGGGTGAATGGTCAGTTTACTCTCATTCTGGGAAGAAACCAAATAAACAAATTTAATGGAAAACATGTCTAATAAGACTCAGCCAGCTAAGCACAAGTATAGTAATTTTTTGGCATTTGTAAGATATACCTTACAAATAGGGAAGGTTCTAGGGGAAAGGATCTTAGCTTTCACTTTCTATTTCCTGCAAGTGGTAAGCTATAGTAGATCTGGCAGAATACCGAATTCTGAAACTCACCTGGAAGGAACCCAGAACTGTGGAGAGGAGAACAACCTGAGACTTTGAGCTCTGGTAGGTATGAAGGATGTCATTAGGTTGCATGTAAGTCAAGTGAGAAAACACATCATCCAGAGTAAGGCAAATTCCTGATTAATGAGGGATAGTACTAGATAGTATTCATTCTTCTAGGATGCTGGCACCTGCTTCAGGCTGGGATGGCTTGGCGACTCAAGACTTGTGCCTACAGGTGAATGGTTGATGTTTTAGAATGCAAGAGAGGAATGTTAATGTCCAATTTAGCGGATCAGAAAATAAGTTTGGAGTAAATAATTCTAATGGAGTAAAGTTATGAATTTAATTGTGTCTCCCAAAAACTGTATTGGCATCATGACCCCTATACTTATGGATCTAAGCTTATTTGAAAATAGTGTCTTCTCTGTTACGTTAATAAGGCGATGTTAGTAAATAGTATATCCTAAACCTCATCACGTCGGAGGTAGAAAAAAGTAGATTAGAAGAGACAGAAACACATATATTTTTTTCTATAATTATATTTTATTAATTTTCATAAA
>NW_006400051.1:2957772-2963205 GCF_000299155.1 Elephantulus edwardii | reverse complement strand
CCTCTATGAGGTGGATTGATTCAGTGACTGGGGTAATCGGGATGGGTGTATCAGAGACAGTGCGATTGGCACAGGACAAAGCAGAGTTTAGGGAAACCCTATGAACCTGGAGAGAGGATGAAAGGCACCCAAGCGTCGAGGGCTCTCCTTCATAGGGTTGCTATGAGTCGCCAGCAACTCGAGGGCACTTAACAACAATAACATCAACAGAGAGAGAAAGAGAGAGTGAGAGAGATCAGTTGACCCAGTGATGAGAAAATGATGTGACCAAGACCAAGGTGGGTGACTTTTAATCCGCGGCCCTCAGGCCAGTCTTTCATTGTTTTTGTTCAGACATTTCTCTAGGTCATATAGCCCTGGTGTACAAGTTGCCATCCCGCGGTCACTTGTGGTTGCTGTGAGGCTGAACACTGTAACACGGATGTGTCAAATACGTTAATGGTTGGCTACCCAATGCGGACAGAGAGTGGGGTGGAGCTCCCCGATTATAACAAGCGTGGAAGGAGGAGTGGCATCCACTTCCATAATAGCTTGCCTCTGGAAACCCTGTGAACCTGGAGAGAGGATGAAAGGCACCCAAGCGTCAAGGACTCTCCTTCATAGGGTCGCTATGAGTCGCCTGTGACTTGATGACACTTAACAACAACAACATGAGTCGCAAGCAACTTGACGGCACATAACAATAACAATAACAACAACAACAACAATAACAACAATAACATATGCAGGTGATATGATAGCATACTTAGAAAACCCTAAAGACTCAGTGAGAAAACTAGTGGATATATTTCACCAATTCAGCAAAGTGGCAGGATACAAGATCAACATGCAAAACTCAATTAGATTCCTCCACAGTGACAAACAGAATATAGAACTGGAGCTACCCCCCCCCCCAAAAAAACCCCACGAATACCACAACATGCCAATATCCATCACAATAGCTAATTGCAAGATTAAATAGTTGGGAGTAAATCTAACTAGAAATACAAAAGACCTATTCAAGGAAAATTACAAAACATTATTACGAGAAACAAACAAACAAAAAGAACAAGATAAATGGAAGAATATCTTTTGCTTATGTATAGAAAGACTCAATATTGTTAAAATAACAATCCTACCAAAAGGCAATATACACATTCGTTGCAATCCCAATACAAATACGAATTCCATTCTTCAATGAGATGGAAAAGGCAATCTCCCAATTTCATTTGGACTGGAAAGAGGCCCCGAAAAAGCAAAGCACTCCTTAAAAAGAGAAACAAGATAGGAGGCATTCACTCCTTGATTTCAAATCCTACTACACTGCCTTGGTGGTCAGCACAGTGTGGTACTGGTACAATGACAGACACATAGATCAATGGAATAGAATTGAGAACCCAGAAATCAGCCCATCTACTTACGGTCCACTCATTTTTGAGAAGGAGATAAAAATCAGTTAAGTGAGAAAATGACAGCCTTTTAAACAATTGGTGCTGGCAAAATTAGAAAACGATCTGCAGAAAACTCAAGCAAGATCCACACCTCACTCCATACACAAAAACCAACTCAAAGTGGATCCTGGACCTAGGACTAAAACCAAGGACTATAAACTGCATTAAAAAAAGCTTGGAAGAACTCTAGAAGTCCTAATCCACAACATAAACAGTCTACCAAGCATCCTGAAAAATCAACAACCGGGAAAGGATAAAATAGATGGATCTTCTAAGAATCAAATGCCTGTGAACATCTAAAATTTCTCCAACAGGGTAAAAAGGGAAGCCACAGATTGGGAAAAAAATAATGACATGTAAGATAAGGGATATTCATCTAGAATTTATAAAGTATTTGAGCAACAGAACAAGATAAAGGTAAATAACCCAGTTGAAAAATGGGCACAGCATTTGAACAGATATTTCACTAAAGTAGACATTCACATGGCCAACAAGCACATGAAGAAGTGTTCAAAATCCCTAGCTCTAAGAGAGATTCAAATCAAAACAACTATGAGATATCACCTCACCCCAGTAAGAATAGCAAAATTTAACAGAACAGTAAACATCAAATGCCGGCTAGGTTGCAGAGAAACTGGAACCCTTATTCACTGTTGGTGGGAGTGTAAAATTTGTAAAATTGTGCAATCTCTATGGAAGGCAGTATGGCACTTTCTCAAAAAGTTGGAAATAGAAATACCATTTGATTCAGCAATTCCACTATTGGGAATATACCGTATAGAAACTAGAACTGCCACCCAAGCAGATATTTGCACACCCATGTTTATTACAGCTTTGTTCAAAATAGCAAAGAGTTGGAAACGACCCGAGTGCCCATCAACAAATGAATGGATAGAGAAGCTGTGGTATATTTACACAATGGAATACTATGCTGCATTGAAAAACAAGGAATTCATGAAATATTATACAAAATGGGTGACCCTGGAGGACATTATGCTGAGTAAAATATCTCAGTCACAAAAGGACAAATATTGCATATGGCCACTGTTGTAAAACGGGACTGATATCGAGGTTGAAGTGAGACTGAAAAAGAGGGGATAAATAATGTATACTGCATTGAAACAGATGAGGGAGAGAGCTGTTTAAAGGGGATATATGATTAGGTATTGTCATGACAAGAACCCAGAATGAAGGCTGTACTGTGGAGTAGACTTGAGGGGAGGGATTGTATAATAATGAAAGCTTCCCCCCCCCTTTTACTTTTCAAAGAGAAGAGCGAATTGGGGTAGGGTATGGGAAGGGAGAAAAATGCAACGATGAATGAATGGAAATACTAAGACTCTGTAAAAAAAAATCAGAACTGCTACCCAAACAGATACATGCACACCCTTGTTTATTGCCGTGTTATTCACGCTAGCAAAGAATTGGAAATAATCATAATCATCATCATCATCATCATCATCATCATCTCCTCCAGGCTCCCCACATTGTGTAATGTTTTATGAGTTCATTGTTTTTCCAATATTCCATTTTGTGAATGTACCATAGATTTTCTGTTTGTTGACGGACACTTGAGTTGCTTCCATCTCTTTGACATGAATAACACAGCAATAAACATGAGTGTGCAAAGCAAATAGGACTTGGAGGAAGTGCAAACTAGGTGCTCCTTAGAACCAAATACAGTGAATCTTTGAGCATGTAGTCAGGAAGTGGCTGCCCTTGGAAAAAGATACTGTGCTGGCCATAAAAGAGATGTATTAATGGAACAATGTCCTAGAGATTAGTGGAGATTGTAAGGATGGTGCAGGATATAGGGCAAGGTTTTGATCTGTTGTTCACAGATTTCTAGGACTTGTAGTTGACTTCAGGGCACCTAATAATCCAATCAAAACAATAACCATTATATCTTGATAATTAGAAAAAAGTTCCTGTTTTAAATCTAAGTAGAAGCGTCTATGAAATCAAGCTTTGCTGACATAAAAAAATGTTGGTACAATACATTGGTTACCAAACTTCAATACATGATGTGATCACCTAGTTGTCCTGTTAAAACAGTCCCAGAATTTCTGATTCTGGGTCTCTAGGGCAAGGACTGAGAAGCTGCACCTCTAACATATCCTCAGATAATACTGATTCTGCTGGGCCACACTTTCAGGATCACATACTAAGGGCTACTGATTAAGGGTTTTATAGTTTCATTTTCAAGATTCTTGGATGACAATCCTGCCCTTTCCCCCATTTTCTACCTTCCTATTACCTTTTATTTGGTGCCTTTGAGTTGTGTTGGAGAAGTGTACTAAATATCCATTGGACTGACAAAAGAACAATCATGTTTTAGAGGAGGTGCAGTCAGGGTGCCCCTTAGTCCAAGAATGGCAAAACTTTGTCTCACATGCTTTGAGCATATTGTTAGGAGGGGCTAGTCCTTGGAAAAGAATATCATGCTTGGAAATGTGGAGGATCAGAGAAAAAGAGAAAGACTCACAACAAGATGGATAGACACAGTGACTGTAACAATGAGCTCAAGTATACCAGAGATGGTGAGGATGACACAGGATAGGGCATGGTTCAGATCCTTGTTCATAGGACTGCTGTAAATCATAGTTGACTTGATGGCACCTAACAACAACAACAACAACAACAACAACAACGGCAACAAAACACATTCCCTCCCTTGGAATGACTTTTCAACTGCAGTTAACTAGTCAAACTCCGGTGCATCCTTTACAACCTGTCTCAGATATTACCTTCTTCAGAAGGCGTTTCTGGCCTCTGAGCATCCTCATCAATAGATTTATTACTCCTTTTTCTGTCATGCTCTACTTGTATATAGCGTTAATGTTGTTACTTTTAAGCTGTATAGTAATTAATTTCTTGTCTCCTTTATCATTTGTTTTAACTTTTTGTTGTGATTGAGTGAAAGTTTATAGACCAAATTGCCTTTCCATCTAACAATTTGCTGTCAAGTCCCCTGCGACACAATTTACGTGTGTTGTATTATGTAACATTAATTACAATCCTCCACATTATAACAGCATTCTTCCCACATTTTACCTGTGTGTTTTATTTCTATTTGTCCTTCTTCATATACTCCCTGCCTTTTGAGCTCTATCCCTGGGTCAATTGTCTTTTTTATGATTAGTTGTTATAAAGATAGTGTTTCCCCTTGCTGTTTTTTCTCATCTTATGTGTCTATTATTTGACTGTATGGTTCCATTAGTCTGTACCTGACCAGTAAGCCTGGTCTTTAATACTTTTGAGTTTTGCTCCTTATTGTGATCCCTTTCAGAACTTCAGTTAGCAGGGCTGCCTGGACACCATCTAGTTTGGTCTAGGTGTGAAGGTTGGGATCCACACCCATTAGTTCTTTGAACTATTTCCATGCATCTTTGATTTTTTTTGCTACTAAAAATATTTTAATTGTGATTTCAATGAAAGTTTACAGAAAAGTTGCATTTTCATTCATTCATTGTTGCACATTTCCCTCCCTCCCCCTTACATTCCCCTCTCCCAGCTCACTTTCCTTTTTTTAATAGTTATTCATTGTTGTGCAAGTTCCTCAACCCACTCATATTCAAGCAAGTTGTTCAGCTTCCAAATATATTTTTTCTCCTTTATCCTCTTGTTCATTTCTAATTTTGTGGCTGTTGTGGTCTGAGAAGATACTTTGTATAATTTCTATGTTTTTGAATTTGCTGGTGCTTTCCTTGTGACCTAGAATGTGATCTATTCTGAAGAACATACAATGCACATTGGAAAAGAAAGTATACTGTGCTTTTTTTGGGGTGTATTAGCCTATAAATATCTATGAGATTGAGTTGGTTTATTGTGTGGTTTAATTCTTGAGTGTCTTTGTTGAGATTCTTTCTGGTAGTTCTATCTTTTCTTGAGAGGGGTGTATTGAAATTAATCTCTGATAAAATAAATATCAATGTAAAAACCATCACGGAAGATAAGGAAGGTCACTACATAATGCTGAAAGGGTCAATAGAACAAGAGGACA
>NW_006400051.1:2945292-2950852 GCF_000299155.1 Elephantulus edwardii | reverse complement strand
GTTGCAACCTAGAAGACACAAATTTAACTAACAAGTTAAAAGTACATGAGTCAAAAATTAACAAGCAATAATATTCCGAGTAGAGGTTCTAGAAACTTATTGTGATCCACACAGTCAAATTCCTTTTCATAGTCAATGAAACACAGATAGACATTCATCTGGTACTCTCTACTTTCTACAAAGATTCATCTGATATTGACAATAATGCCCGTAGTGCCATGACCTCTTCTAAATCCAGCTTGTATTTCTGGTAGTTCTCTGTCAATGTACTGTTCAAGTCTTTTCTAGATAATTTTCAACAAGATTTTGCTAGTGATATTAGTGATATTGTTCGATAATTTCCACACTCTGTTGGGTCACCATTTTTTGAAATGGGTATAAACATGGATCTCTTCCAATCAGTTGGCCAAGTAATTGTCCTCCACATTTCTTGGTACAACTTGGTGAGCACACACAGGACAACATCTGTTTGCTGAAAATACATCAATTGGTATTCCATAAATTCCTGGGGCTTTATTTTTTGCCACATCCTTCAGAACAGCCTGTCAATTTTAATCTTTTCTCCATCTATTTCTCTAATAAGTAATACAAACTTTTGTCTTTCTGCTCAGGAGATACTGGATGGGATACGACCCTTTTTAATAGCCCAGAGACAACATACTGAGAATTTGTGCCTGTGGAGTGTGCAATTAGTGTGTGAGGGCACTGTTATGCGCTGACCACACCTTAGAGCTCGTGTCTAGCATAGAACCTGACAATTACTGAGCAATTATTGAAAGAACCGCTGCATAAGGTTTACAGATTATTCTCATACATGTTAACTTTGTACCACTGTGCTATTTTAAAAAATTGGAGGTTGTTTGGTTCCTAGACTTAGGATGTTTCTTTCTTTGATTGGTTTTCCTCACCTGTAACTTTGTCGTGCTGTGGTGGCTCGTTTGTTGCTGTTATGCTGGTATTTCAAATACCAGTAACATTAGTCATTTTGGATATGTTTCAGTGAATCTTCCACACAGACTAGGAAGAAAGACCTGATGATTTACTTTCAAAAAAGTTTATGAGTCAGATAGTTCAGGAAGACAAACTGTCTAGCCTGAAAGGTTTTCAACAACTGCAACAAAATGTGCAAGAGTGGATGTGCACCCACCAACCTTCATGAAGACGTCACTGGATTGGACAACACTGCGTTCTGTTGTGCATGGGTTGGAACAACAGTGAGTCTGCAGGCTGATCCTTTACAACTGTCCTTCCGTCTCCACTCTATCTCTGATTTCCTGCTTCTTATATTGTCAACTTGAAGACCATATAAATTAATAAGCTTAAAAATTCTGGGTACAGGCGGAGCAAGTGAATATCAATTTAGGGCTCCTAAGAGATTATGATGGTATCTTAATAATTTTAATTTATCTGGCATTGATTATACATTCAGTATCTGTTTAACATCTATCATAAATGAGAAACCAACTACGAAGCAGAAGCTTTGAGTCCAAGAAAGTGAGCAGATCTTTGAGGAGTTTTGTGATTTCTTTATTTCCTTCAAGTAAACTCTAACAGGACCACAGAACAAATGCTACTCTGTCCTCTGTTTTCATGGGAGTTGAATCTATTTGAGACCATTATTTCAGACACTGTGTATTCTGGGAGGCTTCCATAGTGGAGGGCTTATTTTCTAGTACTGTATTAGTCAATATTCTGTTATTATCCATAGGGTTTTCATTGCATTATTTCTGGAAGCCCATTTTGTCAAGCTTTTCTTTATGATATTTCCATTTTCCCTTTGCATGAGACATCTGGACACTGAATAAGGAAGACTTAAGAAGAACGAAAACCTTTTAGTTGTGGCTTTGTCAAAGAATACCAACCATGCTATGGACTTTCAAATGAATGAACAAATGCATCTTGGAAGACATATATGCAGAGTGTTCTTTGTAAGAGAGGACGAGAGACTCTCAGTTACTTTGGACTTGTTATCATGAGAAATAATCCCTGTTAAAAGTCATTACACTTAGTCAAGTACAGAGCCAGGGAAATAGATACTCATTAAGGAGTTGAACTGACACAGTTATTGCAACAGTGAGCTCAAGCACAGCAATTGTGAAGATGGTGTATGACCGGGTAGTGTTTTGTTTTATATTACATAGTGTCTGTCTGAGTTAGAGCTGACATGACTCAACAAAAATAGTATATAAAATACTTATGACAATGCCTGGTACATAACAAACAGTCAGAAGATGACAGGCGCTACTATTCTTACCTTGGGGACAAACATATTTACAACAGTGTCTTATGCATATTTGTATTCCCACACCTCTCTGGATGTCTGACACATTACTGGTCTTTAAGAAATGCTTTATGATGAATGATAGAAGCTTTAGAACACATCCACCAACGCCTTAATGTTTTTAGGCTTGAGCTGGAGAGAGGATATTCTTATGGTTGCAGAGCACTATGAGCAGCAGGAAGATACTGACTTTCCACTGCGGACAAACTTCTCTGTAAGTGCATTCTGGCTCCTCCCTCAGGTTGTTCCAAAGGGGAGGACTCACAGGGACAGCTGAGCCATTTGATGGGCACTGTCTAGTGTACCCTTCCAGGGACACCTGGAGGGAAGAGCTATTTCTGTTGTGCTTCCTGGGTATGAGATGATGTGCCTGTGAAGCGGCCTCATCTTTTGACCATCAAATATTGAGCCTAGGGCTGCGTGGAGATCTTCAGACACCCATGGGAAGCACTGTTTGCCAGCATGTGGTGAATGACTGATAGATGGAAATGGCATACTGATATTTTCATATCAGGCATAGTTCCACCTAAAGGAACTTAAGTCTTTTGTTTTTAAAGAGAGAAATTCAGAGGATGTGTTATTTTGCCTCTGCTGGAGACAGCTAGCTTTTGGCCGTCTATGACTCAGAGACAGCCTAGAATGCCCTTACAAACTTGGTAAATGGATGTTTGGAGTCAGTAAAAGGAAATCCTAGTTTCCCAAGGTGTGAAAAACATGTAACAGTAGGTTTACAAGTGCATTATTCTTCCTGATGAAAGGATATTTACAGAAGTTGTTCATACACACAACCTAAAAAAGACAAATAGGTCTGCAAAGGAACAAAAAATCTGTTATAACTGGGACACTTTTATTTCCTTTTTTCTTGAGTTCTTTTATATTTACTCTGTGTCCATAAAGAATGTTTCTTTTGCTACACCTTAATTTAAAGGTTCCCCTTAAGTTTCTATTGACTCACCTTTATAGAAGATAAGCTTCTTCCATATTTTCTATATAATGATACTGAACATTTAATCTGACATTAATTGTATGATTGTTCAGTGTTTATATTATTATGAAAATAATAATAGACATCCATACCTGAACAAGTGGTACACTTAGATTATATTAGCTTTCCTGTATTACCTTTGCTTTCATTTGGAATTAGAAATGGTTTTGGTTTTTTTGGTTTATTTCCTTAGTTTTTTTATAAGCTCATAATTAATTTCATCAACTGTCAGTTGTATTATCAAATTCAGCTCTGTTTGAATGACTTCCCTTTGCACCATAATCTGAGTCTCCCTTTCTTTTAGGACTGCCTTGTTTTGATGGAACCCATTCTTCATTAGCTTCCTAAGAAAATGAAGTAAAGAGGCATTCTTTTTGGGAGAATTTTGCACATATCTGTGACCGTGCAGTTTGTTTAGATAGATAGAATTTTAAATTGATCATAATTTTTGCTCAGAGTTTTGGAGGTATTATTATTTTCTGTTTATGAGTAATTTGACACTTTGAATATTTCAAATTTTTATGTGAATTTAAATTAAAAAAATATTATTGGCTTGAAAGATATACCAGAAGTGATGTTTGTGAACTCTGGTGGTCTAATGACAAGAAGCTGCTCTGCAGTTTCGAATGTGTGCGGTTTGAATCTACCAGATGCTCTGCTGAAGAAAGAGGAGCAGTCTTCTCCTGTGCTAGGTGAATATGATTTGGTTGTACATGACAAGATTTTTTTTAAAGATATTGATTTGCAGGTGATCTTTCATATACATTGTGTTTTGTACATTTACCTTGTTTTTTATAGTTCATATGCATTATATTTTATATAGTTAATTAGCATTTCTCTATGTTTATATTATATCTCATTATTGTTTTGATTTGCATCTTTCTGATTGCTAATGATTTTGAACATTAACTCATATACCTGTTGGCTATCCAAATATTCTCTCTTGTGAACAATCTTCCATATATTTTGCGTATTTTGGAGTCGAGTGCTTTTTCGGGCTTGTGTTTGATATAGGAGCTAGGCAAGCCAGGCTTGAAGGCCTACGGCTTAACACAGGAGGAAGCTTTAATCCCCAAAGGGCCCACAGGCCTGTGGCCCTTGGGCCAGGTTAAAATTGTTTTCCTGTCAAACATTCTTCTAGGTGGTATAGCACTGGTCTGTGCGTTGCTGTACAGAGGTAACTTGTGGTTTCTGTGATCCTAAACACTGTGACGGTGATGTGCCAAACGTGGTAATGGGCACCCACAGTGGACAGTGTTGGCTCGAGCTTCCCGACTAAAACAAGCCTGGAAGTAAGAGCGGCATCCACTTCCAAAATGGCTTGCCTCCGGAAACTCCATGTACGAACAGTGCTCAGTCCTTTCATTCATAGGGTTGCTATGAGTTATCTGTGACTCAATGGACCAATAAGCAACATCATGATGGATGAAAAAAGAATTGAGACTGTCAACAACTTCATCTTACTTGGATTCACAATCAATATACTTGATACTGGCATTCAGGAGATCAGGAGATGTAGTTGACTGGGAATGTTTCCAAATTTTTGAGGATTATATGTTAGTTTGAGGACTAGGGTGTGCCTGATTCAGGTCATAGTCTTTTCAGTCTTTTCTATATGCATCTGAGAGCTGGACAATGAATAAGAATGATAGAAGAATTGATGTCTTTGAACTATGGTGTTAGAGAAGAGGGTTTACTATCCCATCGGCTGCCAAAAGAACAAATAGAAACCTCTTAGAGAAGGTGAAGCCAGAGTATTATTTGGCAGCAAGGATAATGAAGCTTCATCTTACATACTTTGGGTATGTTGCTAGGAAAGATCATTCCTTGGAAAGGGATATCATGCTTGGAAAAGTCAAGGTGGAAGTGACTCATAGTTGACCTTCCAGCAGATTTTCAGAGACTGTTGATTTCATGGAAAGAAGTTGCCCAGTCTTTCTCCCAAGGAGGAACTGATGGATTTGAACTGCCCACCTTTGGGTTAGCAGTGCAATTCCCTGCTGACTAGGCCACTGGAGCTTCCTAAGTAAAGCTAAAGTCCCTTTAAACAAACTGGTAGGTTCCCTTTGAGTTGACCCTTGCTCACCTCCTGCTTCCCAGAGTAGAACTGTGCCTGATTGAGTTTTCTGGGGCTTCCCCCTAGCCCCCCAGTAGATTGCCAGGACTTTCTTTGGAGGCATATCTAGGTGGGCCTGTATATTGATTTTTTTTTCTATAATTATATTTTATTAATTTTCATAAACATTTACAGAGATTTTGGGTTTCCATTCATTCATTGTTGCACTATTCTCTCT
>NW_006400051.1:2930462-2938242 GCF_000299155.1 Elephantulus edwardii | reverse complement strand
TAATGAATTTTATAGTCCTTGGTTTTAGTCCTAGGTCCATGATCCACCTTGAGTTGGTTTTTGTGTATGGAGTGAGGTGTGGGTCTTGCTTGAGAAACACATATTGAAGAAGACAGATCAATGTGGGGGTTGCCAAAAATTAGGGAATGCCTGAGGCTACCAACAAGGAAAGGATAAACACAACTGAGACTCTAATTTGGAGTTTTAGCCTCCAGAACTGGGTAACAAACGTCTGGGCTTTAAAACCACCCACCTGACAAAAAAGGATGAGCAATCTCTTCCTGTGCAACTTACTGCCTCTGGAAACCTGCTGGAGAGTCAGCTATAGGTCAGTTCTGACTTGATGTTACACAACAGCAGTGACTGTGGTATATGTGTTACAACTGTGCTAGGAAGATAAGACACCCAAAATAATAATAATGTGTTTTCTTATCTGTCCCACTCATGCACAAGTAGAGAAGGATTCTGCTGATGTTCAGTTAGCTATCTTCCTTTCTGTTGGCAGGATCATCCCATAATGGATACTCAGGGAAGGGATACATGTGTCATTGAATGATTAAATGAATGAAGGGATAAAAGAGCTCTTTCCGACCTAGAATAAAAAAGAAAAAGGGGAGTCCTATGAGGTGAGGAGCAACCCCTTATTAGAATGGCAGTTAAAGATTCTTCTTCATCCCTAAAAATCCCATTTTGAAATTTGCATCCATGCATATAGTAGTCAAAGTAATGAAACGTCTTAGCCATAACCACACACCTAATGAGAGTGCTTTACTGGCCCTAGGAGCCCAGGATCATAGCCTCAGGGGATATCAAGGTAAATTGGCATAACATAGTCCACAAAGGCAAATTTAACTTTGGTAAATAAAGAATGAGATCTTAAAAGTTTGGGAGCAATCATCTAAATTACAACTATTGATCTTTAGAGTCCATACCCCTGACCAAATGAACTAGATGATACTTGGATACCACTATTGAACACAAGGAGAAGAATTTAAAATAGAATGTCCTACACAGAGCAGAGTGATAAACAATGTAAAGCAAAAATGTTTGAAAAAAATACTAGATTGCTGGTAGAAATCCCGAGGCTATGTCCTTTAGTCATTCCTTAATCCAAGAAGGCTATACCCTTTTGTCATTCTTTAATACAAGAATTGAACTCACCTCTGGCTGAACTTTCAGGCAAATAATGTTGTTAAGTGCTGTAGAGTTAACCACAACTCACAGGGAGCTCTGGTGGCCTTGAGGTAAGAAGTTGCACTGCAATCCCAAAGACATGAGCTTGAATCCACCACCTGCTCTGTGGGAGAGATATAGGCAGTCTCCTCCTGTGCCATTAACTGACTCTGAAAACCCACTGGAGGGTAAACTATGGGTCAGCTTTGACTTGATGGCACACAACAACGCCAACAGCAGTATCATAAAACCTCATGAATAATAGATGAGAATCTTGAGCTATTCTGCACCATTCTTACAGTCTCTATTATGCTGGGACTTACTGCTATAATCCTTGTGTTAATCTGTCTCCTTGAGGATCTTCCTTGAAGGTCTTCCTCTCTTTCATGGATCCTCTTCTTTTCCTGGCATGATTTTTTTTTTTTAAGATTGGCCCTTTTCCCAACATACTCCAAGTGTAGGAGATGACATTTTGCCATGTTTGCTTCTAAGAAGGACTCTGGGGCACACTCCAGTGACATGCTGAAGACGGGTGACTTGCCAGCTTAACATCTGCGAATGGACTGGCAGCCCCAAACTTCCAGCGGTGCCCAAGCCCTGCCCCCCCGCCTCGGTACTCCACACCCTCCAGAGCACCACGTCCCCGTGCACCAACCTCTGCCACTGCCTGCATCCCTGCACACCCCCCACCCTGGTGGCCATGCCACAGCTCTGAACCCCCTAGCAGCGCCCCAGGGCCACTAGAGAGTCCTTCATTCAGCACAGAGACAGTCTAACAGTCGTGGACAGTAAGATTTTGAATTAGAACTTTTGTTGGAGCAATTAGTTTCAGACCTACAGGAACACAAAGCCATACTGTGGATCCAACCATCACCTGAAGCCAACAATCGAGCTGTTGTGGTACTGATTTGGCAGGAGAAAGGCCAATAGGATCCTGACTGGGTTTTTTTGGCATCACCGATTGCCTGGGAGAATACCCAAGGATGAGTCTTCTGGTGGGAATTTAGCTGAGCTCTCTTGGGCCATGCTGACTGCCCAGGAACAAGTGGGCCAGTGGGAATTTGCCTGAGCTTTTGTGGACACCGAAGACCAGCCAGAGGTGAGTGCATCTGTAGGAATTTGACTTTTACTTCTTGGGTCCTGTTGGACCCAGGACCCTGCTTGGACATAAGTTCCACTGGGTAGGAACCACTGAGTGAAAATCACTGTGTGGGAGACAGACAGCTGGGATTTTAATAGGGACCCCAATTGTGAGCACACCCAGACAGCTGAGGTCTGAGTGAGGTCCCCCAAGTTGTTGACCTGCCCTAGTGATTACCCCACCCCTGTGCATGCCCCACCCCATTTGGCTCCACACCTGTGCCTATGTGTCTGGTCAATCAACTTGCCTTTGATCCAGAGCACTGTGACCTGTCTTGCTTACAAGAGGCTGTTCTCACAGGCTCTGAACTGACATTTCCCTGGAGTCAAAAGTTCAGAGAAAAACACATGTGGGGTAGCTGCCCAACTGATCTCTACAGCATTGTCTTCAGAACAAGAACATATCAATGTCTCAAAGAAAGCAAGCTATTCCACACATTCCACAAGCACTAAGCAAGATGTCACCCTCAAAGGGTGATACAGTATCAATGGATTTCCTGAAGCCAGAAAGTCTGATGGAACTTTCTGACACAGAATTTAAAAGAACAATGATTGAATATTTTTTTAGAACAATGATTGAATATTTTCAATGGATGAAAAACAATCTTGAAGAATTATAGGATACTAAAAAAATCAATCCAGAACAATGTAGAGAAAACAAATGAAGCATTAGTGCCACCGGAAAAGCAAGAAACCAATATCCAAAATATGAGGTCCACTGTTTCAGATGCTGTCAGCATGATGGAGGGACACATGAGCAGAGTTGAGAGATGGAACACAGAACCAGTGAAATAGAAGACAGAATTGTCACCACTGATCTGCTAGAGCAAAAAACAGACTCAAAAAAGAAGGAAAAAGAAGAAAACCTAATAATAATATGGGACACCATCAAGAGAAATAACATGTGCATCTTTGGAGTCCCAGAAAAAGAAGAAGCAAGTAAAGGCACCAAAAAAGTTGTGGAAGAATTACTAGAGGAAAACTTCCCAGGAATAATGAAGAATGAGAGTATATATATTCAAGAAGCTCAGCAAACACCATATAGAATAGACCCTAAGAGAAAACCACTAAGGCATATCATAGTTAAATTTGTCAGAACCAAAGATAAGGAGAGACTCCTGAAAGCAGCAAGGGAGAAACAAAGAGTAACCTATAAGAGAGAGCAGATAAAATTAAGTGCCAAATTCTCAGCAGAAACCATGCAAGCAAGAAGAGAGTGGAAGGACATATATCAAGCACTCAAAGAACACAACTGTCAACCAAGAATACTGTACCCAGAAAAATTATCCATCAGATATGAAGGAGAGATCAAGATATTCCCAGAAAAACAAAATCAAAGACAGTTTGTGAAAACAAGACCAGCATTGCAGGAAAGATTCAGAGATGTCCTTTTTACGGAGGTACCACAGAAAGCATCATGGGCCAAAGTAACTAGCAACAATACCAAAAAGAACTCAACACAATGATAGCGATAAAACCATGTCTCTCAATAATCACACTGAATGTGAATGGTTTAAATGCACTGCCGAAGAGAAAAAGAGTAGCAGATTGGATAAAAACCCAAAACCCATCGATTTGTTGTCTATAAGAGACAGACCTGAAAAATGAAGATAAAGAAAGACTAAAAATAAAAAGGTGGGGAAAATATACCAAGCAAATGACAACCAGAAAAAAGCAGGAGTAGCAATATTAATCTCTGATAAAGTAAATGTCAATGTAAAAACAAACCATCACAAAGGACAAGAATGGTCACTATGTAATGCTGAAAGGGTCAATAGAACAAGAGGATATAACAATACTGAATATCTATGCACCAAATGAAAGACCTGCAAAATATATAAAACAAACATTAACAAAACTGAAAAAGGAAATAGACAACTACTATAGTACTTGGAGAATTCAATACACCCCTCTCAAGAAAAGACAGAACTACCAGAAAGAAATTCAACAAAGATACTGAAGAATTAAACCACACAATAAACCAACATGACCTTATAGATATTTTTACTGGAATGCACCCCACAAACGCACAGTATACCTTCTTCTCCAGTGTTCATGGAACGTTCTCCAGAACAGATCACATTCTAGGTCACAAACAAGCATCAATAAATTAAAAACCATAGAAATAATACAAAGCCTCTTTTCAGACCATAATGCTACAAAATTAGAAAGAGAAGATAAAGGAGAAAAAACCCATACATTTGGAAGCTGAACAACACCTTGCTTGAACATGACTGGGTACAAGAAGAATTAAAAAATGAAATTAAAAAGTTTCTTGAAACAAAGGACAATGAAAACACCACTTACCAAAACCTCTGGGAAACAGCCAAAGCAGTAATCAGAGATCAATTTACAGCAATAAGCAAACACATCAAAAGGCAGGAAAAACTGACCATTGACTCAACATCTCCAGCAAATTAGAAAAGAACAACAAGAAAACCTGACACCTTCTAAAAAAACTGAAATGATAAAAATTAGAGCAGAGCTAAATGAAATAGAAAACTGAAAACAGTTGAAACTAGTAACAAAACTAGGAGTTGGTTCTTTGAAAAGGTCAATAAAATCGACAAACCACTAACAAAACTTACAAAAGAAAAGAAGGAGAAGACACAAATACTCCAAATAAGAGATGAAGTAGGCAACATCACAACAGAACCAACTAAAATAAAAAAGCTAACATTAGAGTACTATGAAAAACTATACTCAAACAAATATAAAAACCTAGAGGAAATGGACAAAAACTTAGAAATGCACAATCTACCTAAACTTACAGAAATGGAAATTGAACATCTGAAAGAACCATTATAAAAGAAGAAATTGAAAAGGTAATACAACAACTTTCAACCCAAAAGAGCTCTGGACGAGATGGTTTTACAAGTGAATTTTATCAAACACTCAGAAAAGAACTGTCACCAATTCTACATAAATATTCTGGAAAATAGAAAAAGATAGAATTCTCCCAGACTCATTCTATGAACCAAACATATCCTTGATACCAAAGCCAGGAAAGGACACCACCAAAATAGAAAACTATAGGCCAATATGTCTCGTGAACATAGATGCAAAAATCCTGAATAAAATACTGGCCAATAGAATTCAATGATACGTCAAAGAAATAATTCCCCATGACCAAATGGGATTCATAATAGTTATGCAAGAATGGTTCAACATAAAGAAAATATTTAATGTAATTCAACACATTAACAAAGCAAAGAAGAACCACAAGATCCTATTGATTGATGCAGAAAAGGCCTTTGACAAAATCCAACACCCTTTCCTGATTAAAACAGTCAACAAAATCGGATTAGAGGGGAATTTCTTCAACATAGTAAAGAGTATTTATGCAAACCCGAGAGCCAACATTGTTCCCAATGGAGAGAGGTTAAAGGCTTTCCCTTTAAGAGCAGGAACTAGGCAAGGATGCCCACTCTCACCTCTCTTATTCAATATTGTATCGGAAGTCTTAGCGATAGCAATAAGACAAGAGAAGGGAATTAATGATATTCAAATTGCCAAGGAGGAGGTAAAAAATTACTTCTCTATGCAGATGATATGATAGTATACCTAGAAAACCCTAAAGACTCAGAAAGAAACCTATTTGACATAGGTGATGAATTCAGTAAATAGCAGGATACAAGATCAACATACAAAAATCAGTTTGATTTCTCTACAGTGACAAAGAGAATACAGAGTTGGAACTAAGAAAAACAGTACCCTTCAAAATACCGAATCACAAGATTAAATACTTGGGAGTAAATCTATCCAGAAACACAAAGGATCTAGTCAAAGAAAATTACAAAACATTACTATAAGAAACAAAGAGAGACCTGGAGAAGTGGAAGAATATCCCTTGTTTATGGATAGGAAGACTCAATATTGTGAAAATGGCAATACTATCAAAGGCAATTTACACATTCAATGCAATCCCAATACAAATCCTAATCCCATTCTTCAACGAGATGGAAATGCAATCTCCAGTTTCATTTGGAATGGAAAGAAGTATTGAATAAGCAAAGCACTCCTTAACAATAGAAGAAAGGAAGGAGTCATCTCACTCCTTGATTTCAAATCCTACTACAGTGCTGTGGTGGTAAAGACAGCATGGTACTGGTACAATGACAGACACAGAGATCAATGGAATAGAATTGAGAACCCGGAAATCAGCCCACCTATCTATGGTCAACTGTTTTTTGACAAGGAGTTGAAATCAGTTTAGTGGGGAAACAACAGACTTTTTTAACAAATGATGTTGGCAAAATTGGAAAACTATCTGCAAAAGATTCAAGCAAGATCCACACCTCACTCCATACACAAAACCCAACTCTGGGTGGATCATGGACCTAGGTCTAAAGCCAAGGACTATAAACGTAACTGAAGAAAAGCTTGGAAGAAATCTGAAAGTCCTTATCCACAACATAAACAGTCTTCCAAGTATCCTGAAAAATCTACAACCCAGAGAAGTTAAAATAGATGAATGGGACCTTCTAAGAATCAAATCCCTACGCATATCAAAAAACTTCTCCATCAGGGTAAAAAGGGAAGCCACAGACTGGGAAAATTATTTGGTAATGACATGTCAGATAAGGAACTTATATCTAGAATTTATAAAATACTTGAGCACCACAATGAGATAAAGGTAAACAATCTAATTGAAAAATGGGCACAGGATATGAACAGGCACTTCACCGAAGACGACATTCAAATGGCTAACAAGCACATGAAGAAATGTTCAAAATCTCTAGCTCTAAGAAAGATTCAAATCCAAACAACTATGAAATATCATCTCATCCCAGTCAGAATAGCATCATTTAACAGAAGAGCAAACAACAAATGCTGGTGAGGTTGTGGAGAAACTGGAACTCTTATTCACTGTTGGTGGGGGAGTGTAAAATGGTGCAGCTACTGTGGAAGGTGGTGTGGTGCTTTCTCAAAAAGTTGCAAATAGAAATACCATTTAACCCAGCAATTCCAACTACTGGGATGATACTCCAAAGAGACCATGACTACCACCCAAGCAGATATATTTACACCCATGTTTATCGTGGCTTTGTTCATGATAGCAAGGAGTTGGAAACAACCTAAATGCCCATCAACAAAACAATGAATGGAGAAAATGTGATATATTCACACAGTGGAATACTGCACTGCATTGAAAAACAAGGAACTCATGCAATATTATTCAAAATGGGTGACTCTGGAGGACAATATGCTGAGTGAAATATCTCAGTCACAAAAGGATAAATACTGCATAGTGCGACTGTTGTAAAACAGTATTTACATTGGGTTTTGGGTGAGACTGAGAAAGGTGGGTTCAATAATGTATACTTCATTGAAACAGATGAGGGATAAAACTGCTAAAAGGGATATTTCATTAGGTGACAGGAATGAGGCTGGAGATAGAATGATTGAATTTTGTAAAATCAATGACTTATTCATTGCAAATACATTTTATAAGAGACACAAACGC
>NW_006400051.1:2925519-2928122 GCF_000299155.1 Elephantulus edwardii | reverse complement strand
GCTATGAGTCGAAAACGACTCGACGGCACATAGCAACAACAACAATTATTGTCATGACAGGAGTCCAGAATGAAGGATGCGTAGTGGAGTGGACCTGGGGGGGAGCGATTGTAAAACAATGGGGAACTTTTCTTTTACTTTTCAAAAAGAAGAGTGTACTGGGGAGGGAAGGGCTGCGTAGGAAGCAAAGTGCAACAATGAATGAATGGAAATGCGTCTCTGTAAATTTTCATTAAAATTAGTAAAAAATAAGAAAAAATAAGAAAAGGGAAGAAAAAGGACTCTGATTGCACTTCTTTCAAGACAGACTTGTTTATTCTTTTATTTAATACTTTGTAAACATCACGATTCAAAGGCATCAATGCTTATTCACTCTTCCTTATTCATTGTCCAACTTTCAGATGCATAGGAAGCAATTGAAAATGCCAAGATGTGGATCAGGCAGATTATCCCAATGTAATACATTTTTGCTTTCTTAACTGCTGGTACCATGGGTGTTGATTGTGGATCCAATGAAATGTAAGTGCTTAAAGCTTTAATCTTTTCTCAGTCTCTTATGATGTAGGTTGAGAAACAAATTCAAGTCTTGAACTGCACTACTGATGATGCTGTGGGTAAAATGTTGAATGATCCAGGAAATATCAAAAGAAGACAGATGGAATAGACAGAATCACTGTGCCAAAAAGAATTGGAAAATATGGAAGTACTTTAGGAAGTATCATACGATCAAAAGTCAGGGGTAATGAAGAAAGAAGTTCAAGCTGCAAAGAAGGCATTGGCAAGAAAATAGGGCTCTGGGATCAATGGCTTATCAATTAACATGTTTCAACTAACAAACACAGCCCTGGATGTGCTCAGCAGTCTATGCCAGGAAATTCAGAGGACAGCTACCTGGCTGACTGATGGGAAGGAATCTGTATTTCTTCCCATTCTCAAGAATGGTGATCCAATGAAATGTGCAAATTATATCCTTAATAACACATGAAATCAAAGTACTGCTTCTTGTTGTTGTGTTCTGTCAAGTTGGAACTGGCCTTCTGACAGGTTTTTAGAGGCAGTTAATTACACAGGAGGAGATTGTCCATTCTCCCACAGAGCAGCTGGAGGATTTGAACTGCTTGCCTTTGGGATTTCAGCACAACTTCTTGCCACTAGGCCACCAGAGCTCTTAAGGTCACTAAAAACTGTTTAGAGCAGTATGTAGACAGAGAGCACCAGAAGTTAAAGCTGGATTTAGAAGAGGCCATGACACAGTTATCCCTGTGTTGCTGTGTTGCTGATTTCAGATAAATCCTGGCTTAAAGCAAATAATACCAAAGAATGTCTATTTATGCTTTATTGACTATGCAAAGATATTTGACTGTGTGGATCATAACAAATTATGGCTAACATTGAGAAGAATGGAAATCCCATAACACTTAATTGCGCTTATGTGAAACCTATACCTAAACCAAGAGGTTTTTATGCAAATAGAAGGGAACACTGATTGTTGTTGTTCAGTGCCATCGAGTCGCAGGCGACTCATAGCGATCCTATGCAGGAGAGGCCTCAAAGCTTGGGTGTCTCTCATCCTCTCTCCAGTTTCATAGGGTTTCCGGAGGCGAACTATTTTGGAAGTGGATGCCACTTCTCCTTCCAAGCTTGTTTTAATCTGGGAGCTCCACCCCACTCTTTGTCTGCATTGGGTAACCAGCCATTAATGCATTTGACACATCAGCATCACGGTGTTCAGCCTCACAGCAACCACAAGTTACCACTGTACGGCAACTTGTACACTATGTGGTTTGAAATTAAGAAAGTTATGTTTCAGGATCATATCCTTTCACCATACTTATTCAATCTATATGCTGAGCAAATTATCTGAGAAGCTGGATTCTGTGAAGAGGAATGAGTCATCAGGATTAAAGGGAGACTCATCAATAACCTTCACTATGCAGATAACACAATCTTGTTTGTTGGAAGCGAGGAGCACTTGAAGCACTTGCTGCAGAAGATCAAAGAATACATCACCCAATATGAATTTCATCTCAACGAAAAGAAAAAAAAAATTCATCACTGAATTTATAGGCAACATCATGATAGAGAAAAGACTGAAACTGTCAATGAATTAATCTTACTTGGATCTGCAATCAATACACTTTCAACTTTCAGGTGATCAGGAGATGTATCACAGAATCAGGGACTTCTTCAATTTAAAGAGCAGTGATGTGAATTTGAAGACTAAATTGAAGACCTGATTCAGGTCATGGTCTTTTCAATTACTTGCTTTGCTGCTGAGATCTGGCAATGAATAAGAATGACAGATGAAAAATTGATGTCTTTCAACTGTAGTATTGGAAATGAGTGCTGAATATCCCATGGACTTTCAAAAGAACAGCTATGTTTTGGAGAAGTGCAGCCTCAGTGCTCCTTGGCAAAGATCATGATGCCTGGTCTCACATATTTTGGGCATATTTTTAGGACACAGACAACAAAGAACCACTGGAGAAGCTCAATATCAGCTGTGAAAACTAGGCTAGGAGCTGATTGTGGAACAGACCACCAACTACTCATATGCAAATTCAAGCTAAAGCTGAGGAAAATTAAACCAAATCCGAGGCAAC
>NW_006400051.1:2917236-2923449 GCF_000299155.1 Elephantulus edwardii | reverse complement strand
GCGATTGGCACAGGACAGAGCGGAGTTTAGGGCTGTTGTACATAGGGTCACTATGAGTCACAGGCGACTCGACAGCACATAGCAACAACAACAACAACAACAACAGACAAAGTACTTGGAAATGTGGAGGGATGATGAAAGAGAGGAAGATCTTCAACCAGTTGGAGTGATATAGTGACTGCAGCAGTGGGCTCGAGCCTGTTGGAACTTGTGATAATGGTACAGGATATATTTTTCCTAGAGTCACTATGAGTAGTACTTGATTTGAGAGCATCAAACAACAACAACAACATTACAATCTTGCCTAATGGTGTAGTGATGAGGGTTTTTTTGTTGTTTTCTGGATTGAAATATAATCCATCTTGAAGGCTATTGTCTTTGATCTTCTGCAACAAATGTTTCAAGTCTTCATTTTCTGCAAGCAAGGTTGTGCCATCAGCATAACACATTGTCAATGAGCCTTCCACCAAACCCATTCCATGTAATTTATGGCTTCTGATACTCCACTAAAGGATCAGCTATCCTACCCTAATCCTACCTCCTTAATACAATAAATATTTCAACAAAATTTAAAAATTAATAAATGGCAAGAAAAGCAATTTTGAACAATAAACCTTTGACCCCACACATGAGCACAGTGGAGTGTTCTGGGCTTCTCATTTTTCCCAATGTTAACTTACAATAAGTGAATGAGTGATAGATTGAATTTGGAGAAAGGATACAATCTTGATATATATTTTTCCTGATTTCAAATTCTTGCACTATTCCCTTATTTTGTTTGGATAACTGCTTCTTTGTCTACGTGTAGGTTTCCCATGATGAATTTACAATCTGTTCTGCTGATTAGTGGCAGACAAGTTTCTAAAAGGCAGAAGTCAACAATGTCCCAAATGATCGATCCACTCCACAATTTCTGACTTATATTGTTTTTCATCTATTCAAACCTCATACTCGTCTACTTTCTTTGGATCCATTTGGGAAATGACTAACTCACATGACTGTGGGTGATGCAGGCCGGTGTTGCAGAGGCTGGTGAGCAACAGACCAAAATCCTGTAGAGAGTTGTGGTGTAGCTGGATGTTGTGTCCCAGGAGTGGGAATGTCCCAAAAGAGCCATCACTCAGTTTCCATGATCTTATATAGGCCTCTGGTAGGGTAGAGCTTATATCCTAACCTAATCCTATTTTCTTAATATAATAAATTCTTCATAAAAATTAAAAATTAATAAATGGCTAGAAAAGCAATTTTGAACAATAAACCTTTGGCCCCACACATGAGCACAGTGAAGTGTTCTGGGATTCTCATTTTTCCAGTGTTAATAGTAATTTATTATGACTCACATAGTTGAATATCTTAAAAAGGAATGGTCAGGCATATAAAGTGAACAATAACACCAGGAGGATACTCAAACCTAATACAAGATTAAAAAGGAAACATCTGTTCTGAGATAAAGTTTAAATGTAGGAAGAGAGAGAGAAAATAAGTATGAATGAAATTGGTAAATAGGAAAGAAGAAAGAAGAATGCTGTACATAATGGGGATTATAGTCAATGTCATGAAAGAAAATACGTGTGAATTATTGAAAGGAAATCCAATTTTCTATGTAAACATTCATCAAAACAATAACATTTAAAAAAAAGAATTTGAAGTCACATATGGGGAAACCTCTGGTTTCTTAAGAGAGTTAAGGGTATCACAGATCCGAGGAGAAGGAGAAGGAAGGCCTGCCATTCTTGGGGACTTGAGTCAGAGGCAGGAGGGGCTCTTCGGCATGAGAGTTAGGAGTATAGAGATGTTTTTGGAGCCAATTAGTCTTGAAATAAATAATCTGAGAAACTGGATTCTAAAATGAAGAATTCTATATCAGGGTTTTATAAAGATTCCTTGCTAGAAAAGGGTACTATGGTTGAGAATTATTGTTATTATTACAGCTCTCAGTGACCCTATGAACAACAAGTCTGAAACTTGCCCTATCCTGCTTCAACCTTATCATTTCTGATACACTGGATCCTATTGTTACAGTCATGAGGACTGACAAAAAAACTACAATAATGGCCCCACTGGTCACAAAGATGGCACAGGACCAGGAAATACTGTTGAATTAGAAGTGACATTTTGGTAACTAATAGGAAGTCCAGAAACAGCAACAGCAGCCCCTCTCCATGCTGCTCCTATGTCTGTGCCACTGGCTACACCAGCTGTGCTTGTGTGCTAAGTACTGTCACTGCTCATCGAGCATTATCACAGGGAAATGAAAAGTCACAGTGGTGTCCTTAGATAATAGACAGCATGAATTTTCAACCTCTTCTTGCCTAATCATGGAGTTTTATAATTCTCTGAAGATTGATATTGCCTTCTAGGATTTGAGAGAAAAGGGAATATATCTATTGGGGCAGGTATCTTTGCCTGACCACATGGTAAATTATATCACTGTGAAGGTATCTGGTTAGACCTTGGTTATATATCAAATTTATGATCTTATGCCTAGGGGATCTGTGAATAAAGGACATAATCAGATTTTCCATTATACATTTCTAGTGCATACATTTGCTTCTGGAAATTAAAGCTTGCTTTAGGCTCAGGATGGGCCTCCTTGATGGGAAATCGGTTAATTTTCTTTATGAGAACTAGAAAGTAATAATTTAGAACTCATCAGAACTTCTAATCTTAGGACTGTGGAACACTGAGTTATAGAGCCACTCAGTGCAACCACATCCCCAAGCCTTTTCCCACAAAGTCATGACGTTGTGTGCTGTCAAGTAGGAATGGTTTTTAGAGGCAGTAATTTGCATGGGAGGATCTTTATCTTACGGAGCAGCAGGCGGGTTTAAACCATGTTTTTGCTATTGCAGTGCAGTTTCTTACCAATAGGCTACTTAAAGACATGATGTTGTGTGCCATTGAATAGGAACTGAAACGTGTCTGACCCTCCAGTGGGGTTTCAGAGTCATTAAATAGGACAGGAGAAGATTGCCCATCCTTTTCCCATGAAGCACCTGGTGGATTAGAACTGCATGTCTTCAGGATTGCAGCGCAGCTTCTTACTATTAGGCCATTAGAGCTCCCTAAAGATACGTTAGTTTCTATTTTATAACTAACCTTCTTAGGTCTTGATCTGGTATACATAGATATTTTGTTTTATTTTATTTATATTTTTTGGTGATTTTAATTAAAGTTACAAAAAACTTGGATTTCCATTCATTCATTGTTGCATATTTTCCTGCCTATCCCGTTAAGTTGGGATTTTTTAAAAAAATATTCATTTATTGTTGCATCATTTCCTCCCACCCCTTCATCCCAGTCTACTTTGCTATGCACCTCTTCTTCTGTACTGTTGTTTTACAAATAATGCTGAATGAAATATCTCAGTCACAAAAGGCTATTTGTTATAAAACAGGACTGACATTGGGATTGGGGAAGATGAAGAAAAGACAGCATAAATAATGAACACTACAATGGAACAGATGAAAGAACTGTTTAAAAGGAATATAGGGTTGCACAATTTCATGGGTGAGTGGGGTGAAGGAAATGTGAAGTATCTTTTGTGAAAAACAATGTATTCAAACTTTGTAAATAAATCAGAATAAAATAAAAAAATTCAAAAAGGGATATATAATTACATCCATATTTTAATCCTAACTTGACAAAGATTCTGTAAGATTTTTATTTCGACTGTTTTATAGGAGAAAATATGTATGCAGAGTTTTAGCACTTAGTTCAAAGTCACAGAATTGTTAAGAGAACCAAGGGTGGTTTGGTCTGAAGTCTGAATTTTAACCACCAAAATGCTAATTCTTCAATCAAGTTCTGTTGGTTCTTTATGCCTTTGAGACAATCTCAAACTCTAAATTTAGAGAGATCTGATGGCATAGTTGGTAGGGAGTTGCACTGCTAACCTCTTTGACAGCTCAAATATGCCAACTGCTCCTTGGGAGAAAAGTGGGGAATCTCCTCCTATGTGATTTGCAGCCTTGGAAAGTCTGCTTGAGGTTCATTTCCGAGTAGGTTTCAGCCTTAGGGCAATGGGTGTTTTGTTTTTTTGGTTTTTTTTTTAAATTTAGGTTGTTTATTTTTCATTTCAATGAACATCTACAGAGATTTTGGGATTCCATTCATTCATTGTTGCACCCTTCTCCCCGCACAAACCCCTCCCCCACCCCCCATTTGCTCCTCTCCTTGAAAAGCAAAAGAAAAACTCCCTCATTGGTACACAATCCCCCGCCCCGCACCTCCCCAAACCCCACCTCCTACCCCCAAATAGAATCCACTCTGCAACCCTCATTGCATACTCCTACGATAAAAATAATGCCCTAAAATATAATACTTTTAGACTATTCTCTCCCCCATAGACTTCAATGCCGTAAACATATTTCATCCAGTTTTTCTCAGTCTTACGCCCACCCCAATGCCAGCCTCATTCTACAACAGTGGCACCATATAGCATTTGTCCCTTTGTGACTGAGATACCTCACTCAGCATAATGTCCTCCAGGTTCACCCATTTTGAATAATATTGCATGAGTTCCTTGTTTTTCAATGCAGCATAGTATTCCATTGTGCGAATATACCACAGCTTCTCTACCCATTCATTTGTTGATGGGCATTTAGGTTGTTTCCAACTCCTTGCTATTGTAAACAAAGCCGCGATAAACATGAGTATACATATATCTACTTGGATGTCATTTATGGTCTCTTTAGGGTATATTCCCAGTAGTGGAATTGCTGGGTCAAATGGTATCTTTATTTGCAACTTTTTGAGAAAGCGCCACAATGCTTTCCACAGTGGTTGCACCATTTTACACTCCCACCAACAGTGAATCAGGGTTCCAGTCTCTCCACAACCTCGCCAGCATTTGTTGCTTGCTGTTCTGTTAAATTTTGCTAGTCTTACTGGAGTGAGATGATATCTCATGGTTGTCTTGATTTGCATCTCTCTCAGGGCTAGGGATTTTGAACATTTCTTCATGTGTTTGTTGGCTATCTGAATGTCTTCCTTGGTGAAGTGTCTGTTCATATCCTGTGCCCATTTTTCAATTGGATTATTCTCCTTTATCTTGTTGTGGTGCTCGAGTATTTTATAAATTCTAGATATAAGTCCCTTGTCTGACATGTCATTACCAAACACTTTTTCCCAGTCTGTGGCTTCCCTTTTTACCCTGTTAGAGAAGTTTCTGGATGCGCATAGGGATTTGATTCTTAGAAGGCCCCATTCATCTATTTTATCTTCTCCTGGTTGTAAATTTTTCAGAATACTGGGAAGACTCTTTATGTTGTGGATTAGGACTACTAAAGTTTTTCCAAGCTTTTCTTGAATGAAGTTTACAGTCCTTGGTTTTAGTCCTAGGTCCATGATCCACCTTGAGTTGGTTTTTGTATATGGAGTGAGGTGGGGATCTTGTTTAATTCTTCTGCAGATAGTTTTCCAATTTTGCCAACACCATTTGTTAAAAAGGCTGTCATTTCCCCACCTAACTGATTTCATCTCTTTGTCAAAAATCAATTGCCCATAAATAGATGGGCTGATTTCCGGGTTCTCAGTTCTATTCCATTGATCTATGTGTCTGTCATTGTACCAGTACCATGCTGTCTTGACTACCACAGCAGTGTAGTAGGATTTTAAGTCAGGGAGTGAGATGCCTCCTACCGTTTTTCTATTTTTAAGGAATGCTTTGCTTATTCGTGGCTTCTTTCCATTCCAAATGAAGCTGGAGATTGCCTTTTCCATCTCATTGAAGAATGAAATTGGTATTTGTATTGGGATTGCATTGAACGTGTATATTGCCTTTGGTAGTATAGGGCAATGGGTTTTATGAGTGTAAAGTTGTAGAAAGTGATAGGAAGAAACTAAACTGTATCAAATGTCTACTGTATTTTGAACACATTTTTCATGTTTCCTTAAAACAACTCTGCAAAATATATTATGGAGTTACTTAATCATGAAACAAAATTTTAAATAAAGAAAAGGGTTAGCAGCATATATGTTTTTCATTAAGATGAGGAACTTCCCTTCTATTTCTATTTTACTTATTATCTTAATCAGAAATAGGTGTTGGATTTTATCAAAGGCTTTTTATGCATCGGTTGCTAGGATTATGCGGCTCTTTTGCTTTGCTAATGAGGAGGACCTGAAGCACTTGCCACAAAAGATCAAGGACTGCAGCCTTCAGTATGGATTGAGGCTCAATATCAAGAAAACAAAGATTCTCACCACTGG
>NW_006400051.1:2913223-2916995 GCF_000299155.1 Elephantulus edwardii | reverse complement strand
CAGTCTGCAGACTGAGGTGCAGCTGATGTAGGTCGTGGTCTTTGCAATCACTTGCTATGCATCAGAGAGATGGACAATGACTAGGGATGATAGAAGGAAGAATTCATGCCTTTGAGCTGTGGTGTTAGAAAAGAGTATTGACTATACCATGAACTGCTAGGAGAACGAGCAGGTTTGACCTCGAGAGGGTTAAATCAGACTGTTCCTTGGAGGCAAGGATTCTGAAACTTTGTCTGACATACTTTGGACATGTTGCAAGAAGGGACTGGTCCTTGGAGAGACGTCATGCTTGGGAGGGTGGAGGGACAGCATTGGAGAGGAAGACTCTCAATGAGATGTATTGATTCAGTGACTGGGGTAATGGGGGGAGGTGTGTCAAAGACAATAATATTGGCACAAGATCAAGTAGAGTTTAGGGCTGTTGTACATAGGGCTGCCAGGAGTCTCAGGGGCCTCAATGACACATAACAACAATCATGAGGTGAATTGGGCTAATTGTTTTTCTTATTTTGAACCATCCTTTCATATCCACTTTAATCCCACTTTGGTCATGATGAGTTATATTTTTGATATGCTGTTGGATTTTATTGACCAGGATTTTGTTAAGGAGTTTTGCATCTATATTCATGAAATATATTGGTCTGTAGTTTTCTTCTTTGGTAATACTTTTGCCAGATTTTGGTATTTGGGTTATACTTGCTTCATAGAATGATTCTGAGAATACGTCTTCTTTTTCTATTTTTTAAAATAATTAAATAGTATTGGTGATATGTCTTTCCTGAAAGTTTGGTAGAATTAGTTTGTGAAGCCATCTAGTCCAGGACTTGTTTTTGTGGGGAAGTCTCTTTATGACCTCCTCAATTTCTTCTTTTGTGATGGGTCTGTTCAATTGTTCTATATTTGTTTGTGTCAATCTGGGCATGGAATGTATTTCAAGGGAATTTTTTTTCATTTTCCCTAGGTGTTCAAATATTTCAGAGTATAGCTTTTCATAGTATTTTGAAATCATCAATTTAATTTCATCTGGTTCTCTTGTGATGCCATCTCTATCAATTCTTAATAGAGTTATCTATGTCTTCTTCTCTTTTGTTAAGTTTACCAGTGGTTTGTCAATTTTTTGGACCCTTTCAAAAATCAGCTCCTGGTCTTGTTTATAGTTTCAAATGTTTTTCTTGGCTATAGAGATAGTTTTACCTCCTCATTGCCATTTTGTACACCTCTTATTTCTTTGTCTTGTCTTACTGTTGTCTCCCTAATATTTCCAATACTATACTGAATAGAAGAGGTGATAGTGGAGATCCTTGCCTAGTTTCTGTTCTCAGGGGAAATGTCTTTATTTTCTCTCCATTGAGAATGATATTGGCTCTTAGTTTTACACATATGCTTTTCACTATGTTGAGGAAATTCATCTCCATTCCTATTTTGTGGACTGTTTTAATCAGGAATGTTGCTGTTGTTGTTATGTGCAGTCAAGTCTCCTGAGACTCATAGCGACCCTATGTACAACAGCCCTAAACTCTACTTGATCTTGTGCCAATATTATTGTCTTTGACACACCTCCCCCCATTACCCAGTCACTGAATACATCTCATTGAGGGTCTTCCTCTCCAATGCTGTCCCTCCACCCTCCCAAGCATGATGTCCCTCTCCAATGACTGGTCCCTTCTTGCAACATGTCCAAAGTATGTCAGACAAAGCTTCAGAATCCTTGCCTCCAAGGAACAGTCTGATTTAACCCTCTCGAGGTCAAACCTGCTCGTTCTTCTAGCAGTTCATGGTATAGTCAATACTCTTTTCTAACACCACAGCTCAAAGGCATGAATTCTTCCTTCTATCATCCCTAGTCATTGTCCATCTCTCTGACGCATAGCAAGTGATTGCAAAGACCACGACCTACATCAGCTGCACCTCAGTCTGCAGACTGATTTGGAGCGGTCTCTGGCAGTGGACTTTCCAATGCAATATAACTTTTAACTCCTGGCTGCTGGTGCCAAGAGTGTTGATTGTGGAGCCAAGCTGTTTACAATCTCAATCTCCACATCCTCCATCACAGTGCTGCCAATGGGCCCAGTGGTGAGAATCTTTGTTTTCTTGATATTGAGCCTCAATCCATACTGAAGGCTGCAGTCCTTGATCTTTTGTGGCAAGTGCTTCAGGTCCTCTTCAGTTTCAGCAAGCAGGGTTGCGTGATCTTCATAGCTGTTGTATTTTATCAAAGGTCTTTTCTACATCAGTTGATAGGATTATATGTTTCTTGCTGCTTTGTTAATGTGATGAATTACATTAATTGTTTTGTTATGTTCATAGCTATTATGAATCCTATTTGATCATTATGAATTGTGTGGGTTTTGGTTTTTGGGTTTTTTTTTTTCCTGTACATCTAAGCATTTTTTTGTGCAAGTAATGTAAAGTTTTTAGGGATGATTGGTTTTTAGGGCTTGAGTTTGACATGCAGGATGGCTCTTCCCCGCAGGAGTGAGGCCCTTGAGGCTTGGCCTAGGGTTTAAGGCAGGTGGTGGATTAAAGCCCTAAAGGGAGAGGAGAGAGAAGGCCAACATGTCCTTCCTGGATGGGTCCACCCAGGGTTTCTGTGACTTCTTGCTGCCTGAGCATGGTGGTCCGCGTGCGCAAGTAATGGCAAATTTTTGGGGTCGAGTGCTTTTTTGGGCTTGTGTTTGATGTGCAGGACAGCTCTTCCTCCCTGGAGCGAGCCTCTGAGGCTTGGCCTAAAGTTTAAAGCAGGTGGTGGCTTAAAGCCCTGAAGGTGTTTAAAACTGCTTTTTTGTCAAACATTCTTCTAGGTGGTATACCACTGGTCTGTGCATTGCTGTACAGAGGTAACTCATGGTTGCTGTGATGCTGAACACTGTGACACTGATTTGTCAAATCTAATAATGGTTGCCCATGGTGGACAGTGTCTGGTGGAGCTTCCCAATTAAAACAAGCATGGAAGCAGGAGTGGCATCCACTTGCAAAATGGCTTGCCTCTGGAAACTCTATGAACAGTGCTCAGTCCTTTCGTTCATAGGGTTGCTATGAGTTGTCTATGACTTGACAGCACCTAACAACAGCAACAACAACAACAACAACAACCGTTGAATACTATTGGTCAAGATTTTATTTTTTCTATTTATTGGAGATGTTAAGTAATCAATTATATTTTTTCTTCCCTTTTTATGTGTTTGCTTATTGCTATCAATTGACCTCTAAGTATTGTTTTTGCTATATACCAGATATATTGATTTTTATTTCATTCTCATTTCCTTCAAGAATTTTTTAAAATTCATTTTTTGTTTCTTCTATTATCTACTCATGTTCAAGCAGGGCCTTGTTCAGATTCTAGGTGTATAGTTTTTTTATCTTTTTTTCTTCTTGTTGATTTCTAATTTTGTAACACTGTGGTCTGAGAAAATGGTTTGTATTATTTCTATGTTTTTTTTTTAAATTTATTGAGGCTTGATTTGTGAACTAAAATATGATCTCTTCTGGAGTCTGTTTCTGTGTGTACTGGAGAATGTATATTGATCTTTTTGGGGTTCCTTTAGCCTGTATATCTATAAGATCAAGTTGGTTGATTGTGTGGTTTTGAAGGACCCCCAAACCGCTGGTCCTGTTCTGTCCCGAGTGGACGGCGAAGACCCAAGACTCCAAGACACCGGCTTGATGCAACAGCAAGAGATAAGAGGTTTATTGCGGAGCTCCGGGCCGACCCTTATCTCCTCGCAGGGGACAAAGGAGCCGACCCCGAGCAGACAAAGTTGGGGTTTTTTAT
>NW_006400051.1:2896728-2907763 GCF_000299155.1 Elephantulus edwardii | reverse complement strand
CCTGGGTGTGGGGCTTTAAAAATTAACTTAGCTGAGAACTATAGAACTTAAGTTTAATTCAGCTGAGAACTATAGGGACTATTTTAATTTCAATCTTTTCAGTTTAATTCTTCAACATCCTTGTTGAGCTTCTTTCTGGTAGTCCTCTCTTTCTTGAAAGTGGTGGCTTGAAGTCTCCTATGACGATAGTGGTATTGTCTATTTTTTCAGTTCTGATTATATTTGCTTTGTATACTTTACAGGTGCATAGATGTTAATTATAGCTATGTTCTCTTGACTCTAAACATTGTATAATGTCCTTCCTTGTCCTTTGTTATTGTTTTTATACTGAAATATATTTTATCAGAGATTAATATGGCACCTATTTCTGCTTTTTTTTCTGGTTACCATTTACTTGTTATATTTTTTCCACCCTTCTGTTTTTAGTCTGTCTTTTTTTCACTTATTAAGTGTGTGTCTTGTAGACAGCATATTGATTTTTTTTGTTTGTTTGTCTAACATCCAATCTGGTACTCTTTTTCTCTTCATTGGTGCATTATCAAGAGACAGAGTTTTTTTGGCATCATTTTGTTGGATTCCTTTTGGTATTGTTGCTGGTTACTTTGACCCATTCTCCTTTATGTGGCATCTCTGTGAGAAGGCCTTCCTTCAGTTTTTCCTGGAACACTGGTCTTGGTTTTATAAACTCCCTTAGTTTTTGCCTTTCCAAGAATATCTTAATCTCTCTGTCATATTTGGTGAAGTGTATCTGGGTACAATATTCTTGGTTTAAAGTTGTATTCTTTGAGTGTTTTACATATGGCTTCCCACTGACTTATTGCTCTTCTGGTTTCTGCTGAGAAATTGACACTTAATCTTATTTGTTATCCTTTATAAGTTACTCTTTGTTTCCCCTTAACAGTTTTTAGAATCCTCTTCTTGTCATTGACTCTAGTGAATTTGACTATGATATGCCTTGGTGTTTTTCTTTTGGGGACTATTTTATAAAGAGTTTGCTAAGCATCTTGTATGTATATTCTTTCATTCTTCATGATTCCTGCAAATATTTCTTTTAGTAATTCTTCCACAACTTTCTCAGTATGTCTTTACCCTGCTTCTTGTTTTTGTTCTGGGATTCAAGTTATGCTCGTGTTTTCTCTCTTAATAGAGTCTCAAATTACTCTTAGGCTTTCTTCATTTACCTTCTTTTTTGAGTCTGCCTTTTGCTTTAACTGATCAGTGCTGAGAACCCTCTTTTCTATTTCACTGATTCTTTGCTCCAACTCTTCAATTATGCTCATCTTTCCCTTCAATATGCTTACAGCTTTTGTGGCACTGGTTTTAATATTCTTCATTACAGGTTTGTATTTTCCCCCTAGGGTTTCTTATACCCCATTTGTTTTATCTGCCTTGTCTTTAATTGGGGTGTTTGGTTTTTTTTTAAGTTTATCTTGGCTTTTGCTTGTAGAATCCTATAATTCTTTGAGTTTTTCTTTAATTCATTACAAATAATTCTCTGTCAGAGTTTCATCAGACTTTACAGGTTCAGGAAACCCATTGATGCTGTGTTTTAATTTTATTTTCATCTCTTATTTGAGGTGAAAACTTGTTTTGGTTTTGTGTAGACAGTGATGCAGTCTGCTTCTCCTGTGTCTTTACTGTGATAGAGTTTTTTTCCTTGACTGGGGCCCTAACAGGTTCTTGGTCTGTCTACATTGGTTGGGGAGCTCTCTGCTTTGGAAAAGACCTATTTGAATTTCTTTCAGGTCCTTGGGCTCACAGGAGGATCTGCTTCTTTTGGGGAACTCAACATTCCTATAGGGAGGGGGAGACCAACTCACTCTGTCCGTGGTCTTTCCTACCTGGTCCTTTGGCAAAATTTGCAGGATCTGGGTGTGGGGAGGGCAAATGCTTCTGTTCCAGCCACTCTGGTCCTGAAGTTACATTCTCTGAGATGGTAAGCTTGTTGTTTTCTGATTGTAGCCCTCTTCCTGAAGCCTATTGCCCTCCTTAGTGGAATAGTGTAGTCAAGTTTCCTGACTCCTCACCACTTTCTCTGATGGTTTTCAGAAAGGACCTTGTGTCTGTTCTGCTTCAGCATCATATTCCTGTGGATGTTGATTGCTGGGGCCTTCCAGGTAAGGCACACAGCTGGCCGAACAAAATGATGTTCTTGGGGAGGGTGATGTCTTGGCTGGATCCCAAGCATTGGTGTTGCCTCTTTGTTGACATCAGTTAATATATTCATTGGGTGGGGAGCTGGTCCTGGAGTGGAGCTGAGTGTAGATGCAAAGGTGCCAGCTGCCATCTGAGAATCAAAGAAGTCCTTAGGAACCAAAATATGACCTTGAATCTATCCCACCAGAATATAAAAATCATCTCCAGAATAGGTTTGAAGCATTAAATACTAATGATTGAAGACCAAGTGAGTTATAGGATGACAGCAAAGATAAAATCCATGAGAGAGAACAAGTTTTATACAAAGACAGAAGAGGAAGAAAAGACCAAAATGGATGATAGAAGAGACTGTAAAAATTGGACTAGAGCCAAAATTTGAAAGGAAAGAAGAAGAAAAAGAGGTGAATAGATTTCAAAGGGCAGTTGAGAAGACAAAGCAAAGTACTATAATGGGATATGCAAAGATCTGGAGCTGGAGAATAAAAATGGAAGAACTCCCTTGGTATTTCTCAAGTTGAAAAAATAAAAAAAAATTCAAATTGTGAGTTGCAACATTAGAGACCCTATAGACAATAGTATATATATTTTTAAAATTTTATTTTTAAAATTTAATTTTATATTGGTTTGAGTATGAAGTTTGTATAAATTGTGTTTCACTCTATTTTTCATTCACATTGTGTTTCATGCAATCATTCTCATACATTATGTTTTATAAAATTAATCAACCTTGGACTATACCCATCATTCTCTATCTTTTCAGGTCCCCACCAGATCGTTCCTATTTCCTTTGCCCTCTTCCTCCACCAACAAAATTGTGCAACCTTCAGGATATGAACAGACACTTCATCAAAGAAGACATTCAGATGGCCAACAAGCACATGAAGAAATGTTCAAAATCCCTAGCTCTAAGAGAGATGCAAATCAAGACAACTATGAGATATCATCTCACACCAGTAAGACTAGCAGAATTTAACAGAACAGCAAACAATAAATACTGGCAAGGTTGTGGAGAGACTGGAACCCTTATTACTGTTTGTGGGAATGTAAAATGGTGCAACCATTGTGGAAAGCAGTGTGGCGCTTTCTCAAAAAGTTGCAAATAGAGATACCATGAGACCCAGCAATTCTGCTACGGAGAATATACCCTAAAGAGACCATAAGTGACATCCAAGCAGATATATGCACACCCATGTTTATCGCTGCTTTGTTCACAATAGCGAGGAGTTGGAAGCAACCTAAGTGCCCATTAACAAACAAATGGATAGAGAAGCCGTGGTGTATTCACACAATGGAATACTATGCTGCATTAAAAAACAAGGGACTCATGAAATATTATTCAGAATGGGTGACCCTGGAGGACATTATGCTGAGTGAAATATCTCAGTCACAAAACGACAAATACTGTGTGGTGCCACTGTTGAAGAATAAGGCTGACATCAGGGTGGGGGTAAGACTGAGAAAAACTGGATAAATTATGTATACTGCATTGAAGCCAATGAGGGAGAGAACAGTTTAAAAGTAATATATTTTAGGGCATTAGGATTATCATAAGAGTTCCGAATGAGGGCTGCAGAGTGGAGTATATTCGGGTTGGTGGTGGGGTGCGGGGGGATTGTATACCAATGAAGGAGTTTTTCTTTTGCTTTTCAAGGAGAAGAGCGAACTGGGGTGGGAGGGTGGGCAGGGAGAAAAGTGCAACAATGAATGAATGAAAATCCAAAATCTTTGTAAATGTTCATTGCAATAAATTTAAAAAAACCCACCCGATCAAAAAATTTTTTTTAAAAAACGGAGAAAAAAAATTGTGCAACCCTCAGATTTCTCCTATGGACAAAATCTTAAATGATCCTGAAAGCATCAAAAGAAGATAGAAGAAATATACAAAGTCAATATATCAAAAAGAATTGACTGACATGGCAAAATTTCAAGAAGTAACATATGAACAAGAGAAAATGGTAATGAAGGAAGACATTCATGTTGCACTGAAGACTGCAAAAAAATAAGCTTTCAGAAGTTGATGGGATACCAATTGACATGTTTCAACTAACAGATGCACTCCTAGACAGGATCACCAGTAAAAGCCAGGAAATTTGGAGATCAGCTTCCTCCAAACTGACTGACTAGAAGAGATCCATATCTGTCTCCATTCCCAAGAAATCCAACAGAATGTGGAAATTATCAAACAATATCATTAATATCACATGCAAGCAGAATACTGATGAAAATCATCCCAACATGGCTAAAACAATACACTGACAGAGAACTGTCAGAAGTTCAAGTTAGGTTTAGAACAGGCTGTTGCACTGGAGATGTCATATGGGTCCTGGCTGAAATCAGTGAATACAAGAGGAACATCTGTTTGTGTTTCATTGATGATGCAAAGGCATATGACTGTGTGGATCATAGAAAATTATGGGTAAGATTGAGAAGAATGAGAATCTCAGAACACTTAATTATGCTCATACAAAACCTATACTTAGACCAAAACCAAGCTGTTGTGTGAACAGAGCAAGGGACATTGTACATGATTTAAAATCAGGAAAAGTGCTTCAGAGTTGTATCCTTTCTCTATATCTATTTAATCCATGCACTGAGCAAATAATTCCAGAAACTGGATTGATTCAGAAAAATGTGGATCAGAATTGGAAGTCTTCAATATGGATTGCACCTCAGTGTAAGAAAGACCAAAATCTTCACCAGTGTACTACTAAGCACCATCATGACTGTTGTAGTTAGGTGCTATCGAGTTGAGTATGACTCATAGAGACCCTATGAACAAAAGATCTGAAACCTATTCTATCCTGTGCCATTCTCATACTTCCTGACACACTCAAGAGCCCATTGCAGAATTCACTGTATCAGTCCACCAAGTTGAGGGTCTTCCTCTTCTTCTTTGACCCTCTACCCTTCCCAGCATCATGCTCTTTTCTAAGGATTATCCCCTCCTAGCAAAATGTTCAAAGTATGGGAGGTGAAGCCTCATTATTTTTGCCTCCAAAGAAAACTCTGGCTATACCATCTCCAAGACATATCTGTTCATTCTCTTGGCCATCCATGGGATGTCAGTGCTCTTCTCCAACACTACAGCTCAAAGGCATCAATTCTTTCTCTGTCATCCTTATTCATTGTCCAGATCTTAGATGCATATTAAGTAATTGGAAAGATTATAGGCTTCAAACTGAAATCATTACTCTTCAATAATTTGGAGAGGTCCCTAACTTCAGATTTATCCAGTGCAATGCGATTCATTAGATCCTGACTGCTGGCACCAAGGATGTTAATTGTGGATCCAAGCAAGATGAAGCTGTTGACAGTTTCAGTCTCCTCTGCATCCATCATGACACTGCCTATAGGTCCAGTGGTAAGGATCTTTGTATTTTTGACATTGAGATGAAATCTATGCTGAAGGTTGAATTCCTTGATTTTCTGCAATAACAGTTTCAAATCCTCTTCACTTTCAGTAAGCAAGGTTATGTCATCTGCTTAAGGCAGGTTATTGATGAGTCTTCTTCCAATCCTGATGTCACACTCCTCTTTATGGAATTCAGTTTCTTGAATAATTTGCTCAGCATACATATTGGATAGGTATGGAAAGAGAATACAACCCTGAGACACTCCTGTCTCAATTTTAAACCAGGCAGTGTTCCCCTGCTCTGTTTCTATCACAATTTCCTGGTCCAGGCATAGGTTTTGCACAAGCACAATTAAGTGCTGGGAGATTCCAATTCTCTTCAGTATCAGCCACAACTTGCTATAATCCATATTGTCAAATTCATTATGATAGACAGAGATTAAAAAAATTGAAGTTGTTAATGATTTACTCTTGCTTGGATTCACAGTTGACACCTGTGGTACCAGCAGTCAGATCAGGATATGTATTGCATTAGGTAATTCTGCTGTCAGAGACTTCTCCAAATTGCTGAAGAGTAATTTTGGAATAAAAGTAATTTGTGGAGTAAGATAGTAGCAGAATGGATAAAAGAACAAAACAAAGCCCACCGATATGTTGTCTACAAGAGGCAAATCTAAGAAATAAAGAGGAAGATAAACTCAAAATCAAAGACTGGGAAAAAAATATCAAGAAAATGGCATCTTCAAAAAATCAGGAGTGGCAATACTAACCTCTGATAAAATAGACTTCAGGATGAAAACCATCATAAAAGATAAGGAAAGGCACTGTAAAATGATTCAAGGTATAATAGATCAAGGAGACCTAACCTTGGTTAACATCTGTGCACCTAATGATAGATCTTCAAAATATATAAAACAAAGGTTAACAGAATCGAAAAAATAAACAGACAGCAACACATTAATGATTAGGAGACTTTAACACACCACTCTCACCAAAGGATAGGTCAACTCAAAAGTGACTTACAAAGATGTAGAAAATCTAAAGGATACATTCAGCAAACTCGACCTTGTGAATGTATCCCAGGTACTGCACCCAACTAAAACTCAATACACTTTCTTCTCAAGCGCACATGGCACATTCTTCAGTACTGATCACATATTAGGGCACAAAGCAAGTCTTAATATATTAAATATATTAAAATGTATTGAAATAATACAAAGTATCTTTTCAGATCACAATGAAATAACATTGGAAATTAACCACAAAAGGATAAAGCTTATAAAACCACCCACTGTGAAGCTAAATAACACCATGCTAGAATATAATGGGTTATAGAAGATATAAAGAACAAAATTAAAAAGTTCCTCAAAGCAAATGATAATAAAAATACAATATACCAAAACCTCTGGAATGCTGCTAAGGCAATTTTCAGGGAGTAGTTCATAGTAATAAGCTAACACATTAAATAAAAGAAGAAAGAAAAAGAAAAAAAGAAGCAAAATGAATGATCTAACTCAACACTTTCATCAGAAAAAGAACAACAATCTAACCCCACAGCCTTTAGAAGAAAGGGAATTATAACAATAAGAGTTGAAATCAATGAGAATTTTTTGAAAGGGACAATAAAATTGACAAACTATTGGCAAACTTAATAAAAGAAAAAAGAAGTCACAAATAACATGATTAAGGAATGATAGAGGTGACCTCACAACAGAACCAGAGGAAATTAAATCTATAATGTTGGAGTATTATGGAAAGTTATATTCTGAAAAATTTTATAAACTAGAGGAAATGGACAAATTCCTTGAAACTCGTGCCTTAGCCAGACTGACATTGACAGATGTAGTGTACATCAACAGATCCATCAGAAAAGAAAAAATTTAGTAGGTCATAAAAAGATTTGCCCACACAAAAAGTTTTGGACCAGATGGCTTCATAGCTGAATTCTACTAAACATTCAGGGAAGATCTATCACTGATTCTACACAAAGTATTTAAAAAGAATTCAAAAAGAAGGAACATTCACAGAGACATGCTGTGAAGCAAGAACAACACAAACACCAAAGCCAGGCAAAGATATTACCAGAAAATAAAACTACAGACTAGTATCTGTCATGAATACAGATGCAAAAATCTTTAACAAAACCCTACACAATAGAATCCAAAAGCAAATTAAAAAATAATTTATTATGACCAAAGTGAGATTCAAAGTGAAAGGATGTTTCAACGTAAGAAAAATGATCAACATAATTCACATTAACAACACAAATAACAAGAATCATATGATCATAAAAATTGAAGTAGAAAAGGCATGTGACAAAAATCCAATACCCCTTACTGATTAAGACACTCAGCAAAATTGATATAGAAGGGGAGTTTCCTCAACTTATTGAAAAGTATATGTCCAAAACCAAAAGCCAATATAATTCTCAATGGAGAAAGACTAAAAGCATTTTTCTTGTGAACAGGGAACAGACAAGAGTGCCAACTGTCGCCACTTCTATTCAATATTATATTGGAAGTCCTTGTTAGGGCGATACAATAAGAGAAGGAAATAGAAGACATCTAGATTGGTTAAAGTGTCAGATTATACATTAGTTTACACAGAAAACTCCAAGGATTCAACAAAAACCCACTTAGAGCTAGGGAACCAATTTAATAGAGTGGCAGGATACAATATCAATACGCAAAAGTCAGTGGGATTAACATTGAGATGAATGAGAATCCCAGAGCACTTGCTTGTGTTCATGAGGAACCTATACCTGGATCAAGAGGCTTTTGTGCCAACGAAGCAGGGGAACACTGCATGGTTTGGAACTGGGAAGAGAGGGCATCAGGGTTGTATTCTATCTCCATACCTGTTTAATCTATATGCTGATCAAATTATCTGAGAAGCTGAACTTTATGAAGAGAAATATGGCACCAGGATTGGAGGGAGACTTATCAATAACGTGCATTATGCAGATGACACAATCTTACTTGCTGAAAGTGAAGAGGGCTTGAAGCATTTGTTGCAGATCAAGAAATGCAGCATTCAGTATGAATTTCATCTCAATACTAAGAAAACAAAGATTCCTAATACTGGATCAATAAGCAGTGTCAAGATGGATGGAGAGTAGATTGAAACTGTCAACAGCTTCATCTTGCTGGGATCCACAATTAACACTGTCAGTAGGAGCAGTCAGGAAATAAGGAGACACATTGCACTGGGAAAATCTGCAGTTAGAACCTTTCCAAATTATTGAGGAGTAGTGATATGAGTTTGAGGACTAAGGTGCATCTGATTCAGGCCATAGTCTTTTTGATTACTTGCTATGCATCTGAAAGCTGGACAATGAGTGAGGATGACAGAAAAAGAATTGACACTTTGAGCTGTGGTGTTGGAGAAGAGCACTGAACCCCCATGGATGGCCAAGAGAATGAACAGATATGTCTTGTAGAGGGTGTAGCCAAAGTGCTCTTTGGAAGACAGAATGATGAGGCTTTGCCTCACCAACTTTGGCCATGTTTCCAGGAGGTGCTATTCTTTGGAGAAGGACATAATGTTGTGAAGGGTGGAGGGTTGAGAGGAAGACCCTCAACTTGGTGGATTGCTACAATAGGCTCTGTGTGTCAAAAAAGTGTGAGGATGGTGCAGGTTTCAGATCTTTTGTTCATAGTGTTGCTATGAGTTGCGCTTGACTCCACAGTACCTACCAGCTATTTCACTACAACAATATACTCCAAGGAAATGAGAACTGAGAAACTAATGGAGATTTGTACACCAACATTCATAACAGTTTTATTCAACATTGTAAACACATGGAAACAGCCCAGATGTCCCACCACAACTGAATGGATTGTGAAATTATGGTACATTCTTATGATGGAATACTATGCAACACTCAGGAACAATGATTTTGAAAAAAATACTACCTACTTTAGGAAAGACTGGAGAGCATTATGTTGAATGAACTAAGGACAAATACTGCATAAGATCATTACTGTAAAAATAGAGGGATAATTAGTAAAACATGCATGGGCGTCAGAGGGAGACAAAAGTGAGAGGAAAGGGGTGAGGATGGATAGAGGGAAAATCACAAGTTACACAATTTGTTAGGTGGAGGGACAAGGTAAAGGAAATGGGAAAGTTTCAGCAGGGATCCAATGGTGATTAATTTTATAAAGCACAGTGTATGAGAATGATTGTATGAGATATTATGGAAAGTGTGGGAAAAATCTATGTCAAATAATAAACTTATTAAAGAACAAAAAATCTATTTTAGACACTTGGATTATTTATAGCTTTGAACTATTGTGAATAATAATACTACTAATTAACATTTGTTTACAAGTCTTGGAGTAAGCAAATGTTTCTGTTTCTTTTGGGATATAATTATAGGGGAATATTATAAGTGTATATTTGGCTTTCTATTAAACCAACAATCTTTTTTCTCAATGGATATACCAGTTTGCATTCTGAGCAGCAATATATTAATTGTAGTTTCCTCAAAATCTTGTCAACTCTTGACTTTCTATTTAGTCATACTATTGGGTGTGCAATGATCATTTTCTATTAACCTTTATTTCCCTAATGACTAATGATATTGAGTATCTTTCCCTGTGGGATATAAAAAAATGTACATTGGCTTTGATGAAATACATGTTAAAAATTTATCTGTTCTTAAAAAAAAAAGAGCAAATTAGATCCAGCAGCAAGCAGATGCAAAAAAAAAAAATACTGAGGAGTAATGATGTCAGTTTGAAGACTAAGTTATTCTTGATTCAGGCCATAGTCTTTTCAATCACTTGCTATGCATCTGAGAACTAGACAGTGAATAAAGATGACATAATTGATTCCTTTTAGCTGTGGTGCTGAAAAAGAGTATTAAATAACTGCCAAAAGAACAAACTGATATGCTTTGGAGAAAATGCACCCAGAATATTCCTTGGAAACAATGATGGCAGAGCTTCATCTTACATTACTTTGGGCATGCTGCTAGGACCGGCTGTTCTTGGAAAGGGACATCATGCTTGGAAAGATGGAAGGTAAAAAAAAAGAAAGACCTTTAATGAGAAAAATTGAAGCAGTGACTGAAGGAATGGGCACGAGTATGTCAGATCCAATGATAAGACAGGATTCAGGTTTGTGGTTCATAGAATCACTATCAGTTATACATGACTCAACAAACCTAACAACAACAACAACAACAAAAACCCCAAACAACAATATATTCTTATTGTATATTGCTTTTCCCTTCACTCAATTTATGCATTTTTCTTTAGTCCTCTCTTCCTTTCTTCTTATCTCTTAACCTTCCAAGATTGCTTCTGTGTGTAAAACTTTCCTTATATTTTTATTACCCAGCATAATTCTTTCTAGATTCTTCCATATTGTATAGTAGTTTATGTGTTTTGGATAATTTTTTTTGTGATACATAATACTCTCCTCGCACGTGTGGAAACTACAGAACAATATCATTGATTTCACATGCAAGCAAGATTCTACTGAAGATTATCCAAAAACGACTGGAACAGTACATCAGCA
>NW_006400051.1:2892098-2895563 GCF_000299155.1 Elephantulus edwardii | reverse complement strand
TGAGTCGCAAATGACTCGACGGCACATAGCAACAACAACAACAACAACAACAACAACAAAATACTTTATTCTGTGAGCACATTACAGTTTCTTTAGCTCTTTTTCCATTCATGGTCTTACTGTTCCTAGCCATCAATTTTGACTTTCAGTATAAGACTAGAAACTTTGAAATAAACTAATAATAATAAAGTAAACATATTAAACTAATTATGGCAATGGTCAGTTTTTTCCATCCCACCAAATTTACATTAATCGAATTTAGCAGCAAAAGCGGTAATCACATTACCAGCTAGGGAAAAGCAGGGAAAGCAGTGTGTGTCTTTTAGTGCCAGAGATTCCTGTGCCAGTCAGACTAGGAGTAGTGTCATTGGAAGAGGGAGTGGCATCCACTTCCCAAACAACATGCCTCTGGCAACTCTATGAACTTTGATAAATGTTGATAGTTGTAGAGGGGCTTCAGGCCTTTTATTCATAGGGTCATTATGAGTCATGCTCGACTCAAAGGCAATCAACAACAACCAGGTCATTGGAGACTTAGAGTATGACATGAGAAGAGCTGACTTGGGACTGTTGCTTCACAGAGCCAGAGCCCAAGCCCCTTTGCCCAAACTTGCTTGAGGACTCAAAGAAGACACCATAATTTGCAGGACAAGGAGCTTTGTTTTTCAGTTCTCCTGGCTTGAAAAATGCTGAGTGAATTCCTCCTATTTTACTCTCTGATTTTAGCTCTCTGTACATTCTATTATAATCTGCTTTGTTTTCTTGTGATTCCTTTTTTTCCCCCCAAATTTTATTTTATTATTTTTGTGTGAGTGTACCGTCAAATCAGATCTGACTGGTTCAGGAGGAGATTGTCCCTCCTTCCCCTGCAGAGTATCTGGTGGATTTGAACCGTGCGCCTCTGGGATTGTAGTTGCAGCTCCTTGCCACTAGGCCACCAGAGCTCCCTTGTGATTCCTTTTGAAATATTCCTTTCAGTTCTTTTACTTCAGCATTTCTTCTCTGTTGTGGCTTCCTGATGCTTTTGTTCAATTTCCATCATTTCTCGTGACATACATTTTTGGTTTATTTCCTCCTCTGTCCTTGCTTATTTTTTGATTTAGTGAAAGTTTACAGAGACTTTGGATTTTCAGTCATTCATTGTTGCACAATTTCTTCCCTGCCCTCCCCTCCTCCCCAGTTCACCGTTCTCTTTGAAAAGTAAAAAAAAAAAAACCACAAAAAAACAACAAAACACCAAAAAAACCCTTCCATGGTTTTACAATCTCCCTCCCCCCCCAAAGTCTACTCCACTATGCAGCCTTCATTCTGGAATCTTGTCATGGCAATAATGCCTAATCATATATTGCTGTTTACAGTTCTTTCCCTCATCTGTTTCAATGCAGTATACATTACTTATCCCCTCTTAGATTCCCCCAACTTTGATGTCACATCCGCTTTACAACAGTGGCACTATGCAGTATTTGTCTTTTTGTGACTGAGATATTTCACTCAGCACAACGTCTTCCAGGGTCACCCATTTTGTATAGTATTTCATAAGTTCCTTGTTTTTTAATGCAGCATACTATTCCATTGTGTGAATATCCCTCAGCTTCTCTATCCATTCATTTATTGATGGGCTCTTGGGTTGTTTCCAAGTCCTTGCTATTGTGAACAAAGCCGCAATAAACATGAGTGTGCATATATCTGCTTGGGTGGTAGTTATGGTTTCTTTAGGGTATATTCCCAGTAGTAGAATTGTTGGGTCAAATGGTTATTTCTATTTGCAACTTTTTGAGAAAGCGTCATACTGTCTTCCATAGTGGTTGTACCATTTTACACTGTCACCAACAGAATAAGGGTTCCAGTTTCTCTACAACCTCAACATGTGTTGTTTGTTGTTCTGTTAAATTTTGCTATTCTTACTGGGGTTAGATGATATCTCATAGTTGTTTTGATTTGCCTCTTCTTAGAGCTAAGGATTTTGGACATTTTTTTCATGTGTTTGTTAAGTGGGGAAACAACAGCCTTTTAAACAAATGGTATTGGCAAACAAATGGATTAGAGAAGCTCTGGTATAGTCACACAATGGAATACTATGCTGCAGTGAAAAATAAAGAACTAATGAAATATTATGTAAAATGGATGACCCTGGAAGCACATTATGCTGAGTGAAATATCTCACTCACAAAGTAGTGCATAGTGCATAGTGCCACCGTTTTAAAACGGGACTAACATTGGGGTTAAGGGGAGACTGGAAAAGAGGGTACAAATAATGTATACTGCAGTGAAACACATGAGGGAGAGAACTGTGTAAAAGCGATATATGATTAGGTATTATTATCATGACAGGTGTCCAGAATGAAGGCTGCATAGTGGAGTGCACTTGAGGTGAGGGATTGTATAACAATGAAACAATTTTTCTTTTACTTTTCAGAGAAGAGCGAATTGGGGGAGAGGGATGGGCAGGGAGAAAAATGCAATAATGAATGAATGGAAATCCAAAGTCTTTGTAAATGTTCATCAAAATTAATTAAAAAAACCCCAGCAACCCCCCCACCCTAAAAAACCAAATGGTGTTGGCAAAATTGGCAAACTATCTGTAGAAAACTCGAGGAAGATCCTCACCTCATTCCATACACAAAAAAACAACGCAACGTGGATCAAGGACCTAGGACTAAAATCAAGGACTATAAACTTTATTAGAGAAAATCTTGGAAGAACTCTAGAAGCCCTAATCTACAACATAAATAGTCTTCCAAGCATCCTGAAAAACCTACACCCAGGAGAGGATAAAATAGATGAATGGGACCTTCTAAGAATCAAATCCCTATGCACATCCAAGAACTTGTCCAACAGGGTAAAAAGGGAAACCACTGACTGGGAAAAAAACATTTGGTAATGACATGTCAGATAAGGGAATTATATCTAGAATTTATAAAATATTTGAGCACAACAACAAGGTAAAGGAAAACAACCCAACTGAAAAATGGGCACAGGATACGAACAGACACTTCACCATAAAAGACATTCAGATGGCAAACAAACACAAGAAGAAATGTTCAAAATCCCTAGTTCTCCCATCTTTGTAATGACCTTGTAGTCTCTTAAAGGATGCTCTTCTTGGTGTCATTCCACAACTCATCTGATATTCGTTCCTTAGTATTCAGTATTTCAAAAACCATTTTAAGATTATTTTTATATTTTTTTTGCTGTAAATATAATAGTTTATTCCTCTCCTCTTGAGTTCTTTTTTTTAAAATTTAAGTTGTTTATTTTTCATTTCAATGAACATCTACAGAGATTTTGGGATTCCATTCATTCATTGTTGCACCCTTCTCCCCGCACAAACCACTCCCCCCCATTTGCTCCTCTCCTTGAAAAGCAAAATAAAAACTCCCTCATTGGTACACAATCCCCCCCCTGCACCTCCCCAAACCCCACCCCCTACCCCCAAATATAATCCACTCTGCAACCCTCATTGCA
>NW_006400051.1:2876747-2891998 GCF_000299155.1 Elephantulus edwardii | reverse complement strand
ATTCATTCATTGTTGCACCCTTCTCCCCGCACAAACCCCTCCCCCCTCCCCCATTTGCTTTTATTTTTTAAAATAAAGTTTTATTTTATACTGGTTTGCTTGCAAAATTTATATAAATTGTTTTTCACGCTGGATCTTTCTCATTTCCTTTACCCACCTCTCCCTCTACCCATCAAATTGTGTGACCATATAATTATCTCTCTGTCCATCCTCCTAAGATTTTTCAATTCAGGTGGGATACTGAAGACCATTTTTTGGTTTGTAGGGACTTGTTTTAATTTTCTTTAGCCTCAATTTGAACTTGCACATGAGTAATTGATGATCTGTTCTACAGTCAGCACCTGACCTATTTTTGACTGCTGATACTGAGCTTTTCCAATGGTCCTTCCACATTTGTAGTCTGATTCATATGCTGTTCACCAGGTGAGGTCTTTGTGTAAAGTCACCAATTATGTTTGTTTTTTTTTTTTTTGAAAGGTACTTGTGATGAATAACCACTGATGATATAAAGGCAATCTCTGGAATTTAGGCCTTATTTCTGTAACCAAGCCCATAATTTCTGACAATTCTTTCTTTAGGATTTCCAATTTTTGCATTCCAGTCACTATTTATCATTACTGCATCTTTATTGCATGTTTGGTTAATTTTAGACACAAAATTTCTTCAGTTTCCTCTTCTTTGGCTTTATCTGTAGGAGTGTATATTTGAATAATAGTTGCATTACCAGGTTTCCTTGTATGTATATGAGTAGTACCCTATTACTCACAACATTGTACTTCAGATAGAACTTGAAATGATCTTTTTTTTTTCCTGGTTTAATAACGACTTTTTTTATTTTGATAAAGGTTCCAAACATCAAGCTGTTCACAAAAATAACCTATGGTATCAACTTTAGAAAACAAATTTTAAAGACTATTACACTATTTTTCAAGGGGATGCATGACATGCCAACTCTCATACACAAAGATTACACTGTTACATTTTTGTTGGAATAACCTCACATAGCATACATATGTGGGGCATAACTCACATACCGTTAAATCAAGTCTGCTTCTCAGGTGCTACTCAACTAAGTTTTACCACTGCAGTTAAGGAAACAATTACTGAACTCAAACATAAATGGAGATTACTGTTCTCCCTGCATAACAAGAGATTATTTTTGAGACAGTTGATAAAAACCATACATCCTTTTTATTGTTAAGTCAAAGAGGTATCAAAATTAAAAGCAAAAATTACAGGGTGAGACTTTACTACTAGGAGCATCAAAGGAAGTGAAAAAATGATACTAGTCGCAGGGGCAATATGAATTAATGAACATGAAAAGGATAAGAATGGGGTAACAGTGAGCATGTGCTGAAGATACTAGGGAGAGGAATCTGGTGAAAAATTTGATCTTAGACAAGCGCCTAGGTAAAAAAAAAAAATAATGGGAATAGATTTCTAAACCACACTATGTGCTTAAGAACCATCCTCGCCATTGGCGCTGTCTCTGTCATCCTCTCCTTTCTCAGCCTCTTTTTCATCATCCTTGATCAACTCCAGCTGGTCATCCCCCCCCCCCGATCTTCATCCAGTAGGTCCCCCTCCTCAGCAGAGTCATCTGCACTCCCCTCAGATACCATCTTCACATTAGTTTCATCTTTCTTCAGGAAGCTGCTGCTCTGCTCCTCTTCTGACTTACCATTCTTCATCTCTACTCCTTGTTAACTCTGTTCTTTTTCAATTTTTTCCAGGCTTTCCAGCAGAGAATCTACTTTTTGTTTTATCTGGGCCAATTCCTTCTTAATGGTCTGAAGGTCATCTCCTTTCAACTTCGATGATTTTGATGAAGATCCTCGCTGTCCACTCTTAGAACTGAAGCCACTCTTGCCCCTTCGTGAACTGTTTCTTGATACACGCTGGCGTTTTGAGGGCACAACAGCCCGAGCAATGGGAGGAGGAGGAACACGTGCTGGGTAGCTGTACATCCTGTCATAATAATCACGTTGAAAGTCATGGTGCAAATCAAAAGAGGAGCTGAGTAGAGGGGACGGAGAAGGTGTTCTGGTTCTGACCCGTACATCTCTGCTGCAGATCGTTTCACACCTTCTTTTCCTCGGTTCACTTTTGGCTCTGCAGCCAGATTAATATCTAAAACCTGGCCAGCAATCATTCTGTCATCCTCTCCTGCTACAGCAGCCCAGGCATTTCTCTCATTAACATACAGAACAAAGGCAAAGCCTTTATGAACAGAGCAGCCCACAATTTTGCCATACTTCGAGAAGATTGCCTCTACATCAGATTTCTTCACCACAAGAGTGTTCAAGTTTCCAATAAATACATGGGAGTTCATGGAGCAGGGATTTGTCTTGTTGGTAACATTGCTGGCCATCTTCTCTGATAAAGTTCTTCACACAGCTAAAAAATGTAGCTGAAGATCAAAAAATCTCACAGGAGGGGAAAAAAGAGAAGAGATTCGACTACGAACCTCCTACTCCCGTATTCTATGCGAAGAAGCTGACTATTGCTCGAGGTCGGCAACGCGGCCGCAACCGCTCAGTCTTCGTTTCTTCACAAAATGGCTCCCAATTCTCTTCTCGAAATTATCTTTTGAACTATGAATGTAACACCATTTTTCTTTTTTTATTGTAGCATAGCGTAAAATGTGATTGTCTGATCCAAAGTGAGCAATGCCAATCCATCTCATTGCATTAATTTCTAGAATGTCAATGTTCATGCATTTCGTTTCATTTTTCACAACTTCTAGTTTTCCTATATGCATGCTATCTACATTTCACATTCCAAGTATTAAAGGATTTTTGTAGCTACTTCTCAATTTGATTGACTTCCAATCTGGGTTCTCCCTCTAATATTTTAACTACATGTGCGCCTCTATAGCCCATAGGGTTTTCAGAGGTCTCCTACTTCCTAGTCTGTACTAATATGGGAGCTCTGCTGAAACCTGTCCCCCATGGATGACCCTTCTGACATTTGATACACCAGTGGCATCACTTCCAGCATAACAGCAGCCCACAAGTTACCACAATATGACAAATTGACAGACAATGGCGGTACTAATAAGAACAAATTAAAAGTAAGTAAGCACATGCACACCTAAGTTATAATTAGCAATATGCAAAACATTCCCCCAATACTAAAAACTGGCAGATAAGTGTTATATCTCTAGCAGCAAACCATGCATATGAATATTATGGTGTAGGGACCATCTGAGGCTTATGGTGGTTTGGCAAGATGGAGATCGGGTGGGTGTTGGATCCTTCCAGCTAAGGCCCATGGCTGGCATGGTGGAATAACATCTTAGGTGAAGGGAGATGGTGTCAAAACTGGTGTCTGCTGGTACCAATCCCTGCCTTAGGCCCAGGAGCCAAGAGCAAGGCCTGGGTGGTTGTAATACAGAAAGAAACTATGGGTAAAATATTTAATGATCCAGGAAGCTACAAAAGAAGTTGGACAGAATACACAGAGCCACTGTATCAAAAAGAATTGGCTGACATTGAAATATTTCTGGAGATACTATATGATCAAGACCCAATGATAATGAAGCAAGAAATTCAAGGCTACAATGAATGCATTGGAAAAAAAAAGTACCAGGAATTGATGACAATTGACATATTTCAAATAACAGATGTTGCTCTGGCCATGTTCACCAGTCTATGTCAAGAAATTTGGAAAACAGCTACTTAGACACATAATTGACTGGAGGAGATCCATATTTGTTCCCATCCCAAAGAAAGATGATCAAACAGAATGTAGACATTATTGAACAATATCATTAATATCACATGTAAACAGAATGGACCCATACTTGGGTTGACATTTGAAAGATTGGCAAGCAGGAAAGAAAAGACAGAAAAAGGAAAAAAGGAAAGGAAGTAACTGTCTTTTTAAAACTGGTGCACAGAGTTTGGCTTCTGAGGCAGGGTAAAATTATTACCCATCAGAGACCACTTCCAAGATTTGAAGTTGGAGTAAGCTCACTCAAAGTGATCACCTGGATCCACAGGAGTATAAGTGGGAGGAATACAACAATGCAGAAACAGGCTGAGCTTGAATGTATTCCTTCAGCACTGCCCACCTAGCATGCACAGATGACCAGGGAAAGTTTGAAATTATCTTTTCAACCATGAATACAACACCATTCTTTTTTATTCTAGTATAGTATAAAACATGATTGTTTGATTCAAAGTGAGCAATGACAATCCATCCCATTTCATCAATTCCTAAAATGTCAATGTTCATGCATGTCATTTCACTTTTGACAGCTTATAGTTTTCCTATATTCCTATATCTAATTTTTCTATATAGTTGGCTTGAGGAACAGGGAGTTGTGAGAACCCCTAAGCTTGTTGGCTTGTATCCAGGAAGGGACTAGGGCTGACTGAGAGACCCACAGGTCTGGAATGCAGGGGGAAATACAGACTTTTGAGTTTGCAGCTGATTCCTTTTGAACCTAGCCACAGATGGTTGGGGATAAATTGACCAGAACTCAGCCAGGTGAAGAAAAGATAATCCATGATGTGAACTAGGGTCAATTGCTGCAACCTGTTGGCTTTCTCTGTGCTGGACTTTGCTTGTGGATGCAGAAAGAAAATATTTCAAAGTTGAACAGAGGATTCTTCAGCAAAATGAACATGCTAGTTCCCTCAGAGTACTGGTTTGATGTTGTTGTTGCTGTTATTTCTGATTTGTCCATCCCTATTAAAAGTCTTTGATCTAACTGATGAATGAATACTGGTTTAATAGAGATGGATTATTCAGAAGTTGGCTATCTAAAATGGGGATATTATGGCATGAGACATGAAGTAGCTGGCTTACACCCTTTCACAAATGTAGTTATTAGTAAGAGGATTCTAAGGGTGGGGATCCTCACAATATACATGAACAAATGTAATGCAAATGAAATACTGTATAAAATACAATGTATATACATGAAACACAATGTATATGGAAGATAAAAATATGAATTTAAAAATTATAACAGAAAGAAAAAAATATTGCTGAAGAACCAAAGCCACCTAGAACAGTACAGTGACAGAGAGAACTTCCAGAAGTTCAAGAGCTGGTTTTAAAAGTGGCCATAGCACCTGGGGTATTATTGTTGATGTCAGATGGATCTTGATAGAAAGCAGAGAATACCAGAAGAACGTTTATTTGTATTTTATTGACTATGCAAATGTATTTGACTATGTGGATCATAAGAAACTATGGTTAATATTGAGAACAATTAGAATCCCAGAATACCCACTCATTCTTATATGAAATCTATACCTAGAGTAAGAAGCTGTTACCTGAACAGAGATATCTGAACCACATGGTTTGCAATCAATAAAGATGTGTGTCAGCATTGTATTTTTTCCTCCATAGTTATTAATTTTGTATGCTGAACAAAGATTTTGAGGACCTGCACTCTATGAAGATATAGGTGGCCTCAGGAGCAGAAGAAGATTCATCAAAGACTTGCATTATGTAGGGGACATGTCTTTGCTTGCTGAAAGTGAGGTTTGCTATAGATGATAAAAGACTAGTCTTCAAATATGGATTACTTCTTGATATTAAGACAAAAATTCCAATCACCTGGCCTATAAGTAAAATCATTGCAGATGGAGAAAAGGTTGAATTTGTTAACAATTTTATCTTGCTTGGATCCATATCAATACCCTTCAACCAGCAGTCAAGAAATCAAAAGATGTATTACATTGGGAAAGTCTACTGTAAAGGAACTCTCCAAAGTACTGAGAAGCAATGATGTCAGTTTGAAGACTGAGGGTGCACCATGGTCTTTTCTATCATTTTGCTATGTGTCTGAGAGATGGAAATGAATTGAAATGAAAGAAGAATTAATATCACTGAGTTGAATTGTGGTGTTGGAGAAGAGTACTGAGTATCTAAAGGTCTGCCTAAAGAACAAGTAGGTATATCTTGGAAAAAGTGCAGCCAGAGTGCTCCTTTGAAACAAGGAAGGTGAAGTTTTGTTTATAGTCTTTGGACAAGTCATTAAGAGTGGCTGTTTCTTGGACAGGGACATCATGCTTGGAAAGGTAGAAGGTCAGCATGGAAAAGCAGTGGGTCAGCAAAGAGATGAAGACCTACAAAGAGATGAATTAACACAGTAACTACAACAATGGATTCAAGTATGCCAGGGATATGAAGATGGCACAGGTCACTACGAATTGTACTCAGCTCAGTGGCATATAACAACAAGAACAACAACTTATGACCCTGAACATTTCTTCATTTATTGTTGATCATCTGAATGTTTTCTTTGAGGAAGTGTCTATTCATATTAAAAGGTTATTTCTTACAACTTAAGTCTAAATTTAATTTTAGGTTACAGCTCTTTGAAGAAGACTTTTTCTTTCTATCAGTTACAGAAAAAAGATTATTTTCTCCTTCAGATTATGTTTCTTGATTTTTTGGTGATCTCCATGTGTTCCCACATCTTTCCTTCCTTTTCTGTTATGACTCAGCAACTCCTTGTTAGATGGCACAAAACATTGCCCATTCTGCACCATACCAACAATTGTTAGTTCTTCCAAGTGGAAAGATCTAGAAGAAAAATACAAATCTCATATATTTAAAAATTCTATGGGAAAAATAATGATATAGGTTGTCTCAAGAGAAGAGAAATGGAATACTATTAAAAATAAAAGGATTGATTGACACTGAGACACTTTAAGAAGCAGCATAACCGAGAACTGACGTCACTAAAGGAAAAAGTCCAAGCTGCACTGAAGACATTGGTGAACAATAAGGTTCCAGAAATTGACTAGATGCCAGTTGAAATCTCTCAACAAATAAATGTAATGCTGTAAGTGCTCAGTTGTGCTTATTATGCATCTGACTCTAGTCATGGCATTTTCAATCACCTTAAAAGTATTTGAAAGTTGGACAAGAATAATGAAGACTGAAGAAAAATTGATGCATTTGAATTATGGTGGTGTTGAAGAACATTACATATACCATGAACTGACAGGTATTGTTGTTATGTACCATCAAGTTGACAATCATATGAACAATGGCTCTGAACCTTTTGCTGTTTCTGAGTCAATCTCATCATCTCTAATACACCTGCTCCATTGCCATAGTCACTGTGTTAACTCATCCAATCCATCTTCCTTTCCTGCACTGATCCTCTACCCTTCCAAGAATAATATCCTTCTTCAAGGATGGATACACTGTGACAACATGTCCAAAGAATGTAGGATGGAGTTTCAAAATCTTGGCCTCCAAGGAGCAACCAACCAGGTTTCACCTTCTCCAGGACAGACCTGTTTGTCCTCTTTTCAGTCCATAGTATGTTCAATACTCTTCTCCAGCACCATGACTCAAAAGCATTGATTCTTCTGTCATCCTTAGTTATTGTACAGCTTTCAGGTGCATAGGAAACAATTGAGAAAGCCCTCACCTGGACTGACATCACTGCTTTTTAGTATTCTGGAGAGTTCCTTGACAATATTTTCCCAACACAACTTGTTGTTTGATTTTTTGACTTCTGGTGATAAGAGTGTTGATCCTGGATCTGACAAAGATAAAATTGTTAACCTCAAACTTTTCTACATCTATCATGATACTGCCTATTAGCTCAGTCATGAGGATCTTTGTTTTCTTGATGTTGATATGCAATCCATATTGAAGGCTGCAGTCCTTGATCCTCTTCAGCAAATGCTTCAAGTCCTCCTCAGTTTAGGCAAGCAAGAGTGTGTTATCAGCATAATACAGGCTGTTGATGAGTCATCACATTAAGGGTTAGTTAGAGGCCTCACCCTTTTGCCTCTCACAGTGGCAAGGAGGATGGCCAGTGCCAAATTTATCTGCCTATTTTTGTACTGGGGTAGTGTCTTTGCATGTTGATACTCTGAATAGTTTATATGTTTGCTTGTCTACCATCTGCTTTAAAAAATATTTTACACTGGTTTATTTACAAAGTTTATATACACTGTTTTTCACACTGGATGTTTTATACTTCCTTCACCTCTCCTCCATTCACCCATCAAATTGACCAGCTAAGTCAGCATCCAATCACCAGGAATGCCCTGATGCCAGTTAATGGAAGCTTAGCGTCTGCAGGCACCTTGCCCCAAGGAGCAGCCGCCAGCCCTTGGGACCCTGGGCTTCAATCTGTTGAGTCATGCCCAGTCTAGGCTGGGATCTGAACAGGCTGACAGTCTCCTTCACTAGGACCTGAAATATGGCATCTGGACGAAGTCCTGACTTTCCCGGCCAGGGCTGAGAAGACCTTACTCCAGCCTCCACATCAGTGGAAAAGGTAGTCCAGGGCACAGTAGAAGTTTTCTGAAGCTAAGTTTATTACCACCACCAGCAGGAGCAGGAGGCTGAAGGAGCAGCCACCCGCACTGACCCAGAGATCATTTTCTTGCCCCATGAGCCTCACAGTGTCATGGGTCATGTGGGCTGGCAGCTTGCCATCATTGGGGATGACAACAACCAGTGCTACGATGCAGAGTTCCAGAACATGTTGCAGCACTTGCAGCCGACATCAGATTGTGTACCAATTGGTCATCAAGATTGCCTCGAACCTGTTTGAGAGCGGCATCAATTGGGGCCCCCGGGCTTTGGCCTATCGCCTGGCCCTGCATGTCTACCTGCATGGACTGACCAGCTTCCTGGGCCAGGTGACCTGCTTTGTCACCAACTTCATGCTACTTTACTACATTGCCCAACGGATCCTTTGGAGGGGTGGCTGGGTGGCAGCCCTGAACTTGGGCAATGACCCCATCCTGAATGTGGTCATAGTTCTGGCTGTGGTTCTGTAAAGCCAGTTTGTGGTACAGAAATTCTGGGGTCCCAGTTGAAACTCCTGTCTGAACTTTAAGCCTTCTCCCCTCTCCCTTCTTTTCCTCCCCCGTAGGGGTCAACCCTTAAGAGTACAGGAGCTTAGGTAAGTGGACATGTCAACTCTGAGGGGGTCCATGTGGTCAGTCAGGCTGCAGAGCCCTCAATATTATTGCATGATACTAATGAGCTCCTTCTCTGGGCCCCATCTTGTCTGAAAGGGGGCTGCAGTCTCTTCCCTTAGTTATTTTGTATCCCCTCAGCTGTGTCAGCTGGGCACTGGGGAGGATGATCCTCTGGAGACACAGGCTGGGAACCACCTCTTCTTGCTAGGAAGTTTTAAAAGGTTCTAGCTTTTTAGAAAACCCTTGGGAAATGCCTCCAGCCCCACCCTATTCTACCCTTCTGTACCAGGCCAGGGTACCTGGAAAGTGGGGCTTGTTCCTCAGAATTTGGCTTGATCTGGAAGGTCAGAGCTTGAGAACTGGGATTAGAGCTCAGCCCTGACCCTCCCTGTACGTCACAGATGTGAGTCTGTGGTCCAGCTTGGCTCTCTAAGCCCCCACCCCACACTGCCTTTTTGGTTACACTCAGGGATTTTAGGCTGGAGGTAGGGTGAGAAAATGATGCAGACAACAGCTGTTTTATTTATCAAAGCTCCAACCCTACCTTCTGATTTTTTTCCTCTTCTTCCCCTCACTTAATAAACCCCTGCTCCCTAGTCATTCACTGCTGGTGCAGGCTTGGGTCCCTCTCATGCCTCTATGTGAAGAAGGCAGGGGCCTAGGGCAAGTGGGGTGCTGCAGTCTCCTTGCCTAACTGGAAAGGTTCAGGATTCTAGTTTGCTGCTATTAAGAAAACGGAGGGATGAGGGAGCTCATCTTGAGGTTTCTAAGTGGGATAAGGGTTAGTAATACCACTAAGAACCCTAGAATTTACGCTCTTCTCCCTCAGGGCTTGGGTACAGTGTAATTGGGTTGGACATGGGAGAACTGTGAACATTTGAACTTTATCCTCTTTCCCACTCCTTTCCCCCTGTGCCCCAGCTTTTCATCTGCCATAGCCCTTTCTGGGTATGTGTGTGGGGGTGTCTGGTCTACCTTGACACCCTAGTGGCTGAGAATAAGTTTTTGACTAAGCCAAATGTATGGGAGCAGATGGACCCTCATTCTCTGAGTGTATTTGAGAATAAACTGTGAAATCTCCCCCCAAAATTGTGTGATACTATGATTAACACCCCTCCCGCACTGCGCCCCATCCTCATTCTCATTCTACAATAATGGCCTTATTTAGTATTTATCCTTATGAGACTAAGTTAGTTTACCTAGCATAATGCTCTTCAGTCCCCTCCCAAGTTAGGTAGTAATTTACAAAATCATTTCTCCTGTGTGCTGCATAGTATTCCATTGTGTGAATGTACCATAATTTCTCAATCCATTCGATTATGGTTGGACATCTGGGCTGTTTCCTTGTTCTTATGATGGTGAATAATGCTGCTATGAACATTGGTGTACTAGTCACAGTTTGGGCCTCAGTTCTCATTTTCTTGGGATTTATTCCAAGCAGCAGAATATCTGGGCCATATGGAATTTTCCCCCAAATTGCCTTCCAGAGTGGTTGTACCATTTGGCAATCCCACCAACAAATATCATCTGCTTTTTTTAAAGTACAGTGCTTGTCTGTCAATTGTGGTCTAAAGTGGAGCTCCCAAATTAAGACAGATTAGGAAAATGATTGGCAATCCAACTCTGAGGTCTTTAACAACTCTATGAACAATACAGGGCCCTTAGACTATTAGATATAGCAATGGAAGCTGAGTCCTCATACTGGGAAACACAAAAATGAGGAGGAATAGTTGCAAATAGTCATTAATTGGAACATGGAATGTAAGAAGTATGAATGTAGGAAAATTTGGCATAGTTATAAACCAAATGGAATATGTAAATATGGATATCTAGGTATTGGCAAACTGTGATGGATTGGTGTGAACCCCTTTAAATCAGACAATCATATGATCTACTATGCTAGGAATGAAAAAGGGAGGAAAAATGGGGTTGCATTCATAGTTAAAAAGACTGTTTCTAGGTCTATCCTGAAGTATAATGTTGTGAGTGACTGGATACTATCTATACACATACAAGAAGACCTGTTAATATCACTGTCATTCAAATATATACACCAACAACTAAAGCCAAAAAGAAGGAAATAGAAGATTTCTACCGACTTTTGTAGTCTGAAATAAAATTAACATGCAACAAAGACTCACTAATAAAAATTTTTGACTGGATGTGAAAGTTGAGGAAAAGGAAGAATGACCAGCAGTTGGAAAATATGGATTTGATGGCAGAAATTAGATAGAATGGTAGCATTTTGTACAATCAATGATTTATTCATTGCAAATGCCTTTTGTAAAAAAGGATGACTCCTTGAAGAAGTACAGTCATAGTGTTCTGTGAGGTGCAAACGGTAACCTTCCTAGAGGTTATTACATTCCTAGAGAAGGACATCATGTTTGGTAAAAGAGAGGATCAGTATAAAAGAGGAAGTCTCTTAATAAGATGAATTGATTAAAAAAAAAAAAAAGATGAATTGACCCTGATATTCTAGGTGTTAATGAGCTAAAAATACTATGGTATTAACAATTTTGAATTGGACAATCATGTAGTCTACTGTGCCAAGCATGACAAATTGAAGATGAATAATGGTGTAATATCCATTGCAAAAAAAAATTTAAAAATCTATCCTCATATATAAAGCTGCCAGTGATATATCAATATATTTACAATGAAGGCCAGTTAATATTAATATTATACATATTTATACATCATATTAATACTAACTATGAATACATCATACATCAGATTTTCTTATCAACTTCTGTTGTCTGAAATTGATAAAGCATGTAAACAAAATGCATTGATAATTAATGGTCATTGGAATGCAAAAGTTTGAAACAAAAAGGATCTAAAGTTTGAAAATTAGTGATACAAATAGATGCCACTGAGGAAGTAAACAGTAGAAAAAAAGTCTGTGGAAAGAGATGATGAAAAAGTTCAATATCATCAGTCAGAGCAAGACTTACTGGGAAAGACCACCATACGTTCATATGCAAGTTCAAGTTAAAAAAAAATTACAAGTCAGTGAGAACCGAAGTATGACCTTCTGTATCTATCTCACCTGAATTAAGAGATTGTCTTAAGAATAGATTTGATGCCTTGGACACTAACTCTGATGACCGAATGATTTATGATATAATGTCATGGGCAATACACATGATGAGAGCAACAAGTTATTAAAAAGATATGAAAGGGGAAAGGAAAGTATGAAAGAAGGAAAATACAAAATTTATGTTAGAGGAGTCTCTGAAACTTATTTTATGTGCCTAATTTACTTGTTTTCTATCTCAAAGAAAATTGTTTTAGACACATCCTATATTGATATGATTGCATTAACATAACAAAACCATATTCCAAGATGGGTTTACATTCACAAGTATATGTTGTTAGCTATTGTCTAGTTGAGTAAGACTCAAAATACCCCTATGAACAACAGATGTGAACCCTGTCCTATCTTGTGCCAACCTCACAATTTATAGCACATATTGGAGTGGAACAATTTGATTGCTAATATAAATTTATATGGTTAAAAACTGGCACCACCTAGTTACAGCTTTCTGGCCCTGCATTTTTTCTCAGGAAGCAGCTGGTTACTGAATAATCTGCCATGAAGCTGACTGCCGGCTCTACCTGCTGATGCTTGCAAATGGTTCTTGTTCTTCCAGTTTACAGAAGACTCCAGGTAATGAGACAGAGAAGGGGAAAAGCTCTAAAGAGCAGCTTACCATTTTTATTTATTTTTTTCATTTAAATCTAATATCTTTATCTGTATGTGTTCCAAAAAAGTAAAATCCAAAACTCTCTTGCCCTCTCTGCCCTCAAGATAATGTGATTAAATGGGGCAAACCTGGCTACTTGCTACACCAATAACATCCTGAAATTTTATTCTTAAGCGATTAGAAAACATAATGCTTCTGAAGAGAACGGCCTCATTTATCACATCATCCCAGAATGCTGGCTCTGGACAGAGTTGGTGAGCAAAGCTAACTGCAGAGACAAGACAAGATGAAGGAAAACCCAGCGCGCCTTGCGAAAGCAGAGATTCTGCCTTTTCCACTCAGCAATTAATCTCCTTTGACTCTACTAAATTACAGCAGAGGCGGTAAAAGTGTGGAGTGGGAATACAAAGTGAATGTGGGGTCCTGAGAACAGAGAACAGAACAACCTTCAAACAACCTATAAAGTTCTAGAGGGTCTTACAACTTTTTGCTCCATCTTTGTCTGATGACCTGATGAGACCAAGTTATGACAAGCACATATGTAGTATTTGAAGGATAGGAAGAAATCTTGATTTCCCTTTGCCACCAATTTTATTTCTTTTGTCCCATATCTGTTTATCCATTCCATAGGATAAGGAATGCACAGTAGTGTGCAATATGCTCTCTTGTTCCTAATTTCCCTTCATTTGCTAATCTTGCCACCTTGGCTATTTTTCTGTCCTAGATGCATTAAACCAATCCCAACTTCAGGCCTTTGTTTCTTCTGGCTCTGTAACTCTCCACAGATCCATCCGTGGAGGGCTGCTTTTCACTCAGGGACTCCACTCAAAAGACGTTTGCAGAGAAACTTCATGGACCTGACCACTTGGTATAAGTGACATGATCTCATCTTTATGTCACCGTCATACCTCTTCATTCTTTATTTTCTTTACAAACTCCTAGAGAGAGTTAACCGGGAGGCTCCTTGGAGGCAAGGATTCTGAGGCTTCATCTAACATACTTTGGACATGTAAGGAGGGACCGGTCCTTGGAGAGGGGCATCATGCCTGGGAGGGTGGAGGGACAGCGCAGGAGGAAAAGGTGGATTGATTCAGTGACTGGAGTATTAGGGATGGGTGTGTCAGAGACAATGTGATTGGCACAGTACAGAGCAAAGATTAGGGCTGTTGTACATAGGGACGCTGTGAGTCACAAGCAATACGACGGCACATAACAACAACAACAGTACTTTTCACTAATTGTCTTTCCCTTCCTTAATTTCTTGTTTATTATTCTCATTCTTCTAGCATATAACCTCCTTGAGAGCAAAGTTTGTGACTAGTATATGCACTTAGGCACAGTTCTCGAATGTCTTGCACATAATCAATGCTCAATAAATACGGAATAAATGCACTAATTGTGAGGATGGTACAGGATTAGGCAATGCTTCATTCTGCTGTAGATAGGGTCATTACGAGTCAGAGCTGACTCTCCAGCGGTAACAACAATAATGTGCACAAGTTTAGATGATGCGAAATCAAGTGAAACTGGTGATGATACCCAAAACTGGGCTAATTTGGGATTTTAACACTCAGCTTGTAATCATTAAACTACACTTTGTTTTGTTGTTAGTTGTCTTTGAGTAAGTCTGCTCCATGTACAATGGAACAAAATATTCTTTAGTCTTGGGTCATCCCATAATAGGTTGTGGTAGACTTTTAGAAGTAGAGTGCCAGGTCTTTTTATTACTAGTTCATTTTAGTATAGAATCTCTGCTGAAACCTGATCAACAGGCACAAACTTTTACTGACAAAGGAGTGCTGGCTGCTTATGAAATACATTTGCTAGGAATCAAAGTGAAATTTCCTGTGTAGGAGGTGAGATTCTAACCTGGAACCACTATGGCCTTCTAAAGTAGGTCTTAACCACTCTCAAGGTGTCACCCTTCTGTGTTTACACCTTGGGAATGAATTGTATAGTGGGAGGAGTAAGGTCACTGGAGGAGGGGAATATGGGATTTGAGGAAAAAGAGAAGTTATTGATGAAAAGAAGGCAGAAAATATACAATCCAGGCAAAAAGAAGGAATACAGATAAGGGAAAAGGAACCTAAAGGAAATTCTTCATAATGGCTGGAATTAAAAGAAAAAGGTTACTTGAAATGAAGGAGGATTTGGTTTTAATTAGGAAATGAAAGAAAACTTTGTTTTCTAATTAAAAAGGTGAGAGCTCTGTTGGTTTGGTGGGAATGGAGTTGTGCTGCTAACCTAAAGGCTGGTGGTTCAAATTCACAAAATGCACTGTGGAAAAAAGATAGGCAATCTCTTCCCATGTGATTTAGAGCCTTGGAAACCAGCCTGAGAGCTATCGGTTTGTCCTGATTTGAGGGCAACAATTTATTATTCTGAAGTCATTTATTTCTCTTTTCAATTCTTCTAATAGTTTGATTTTGTTATTTTAGGAATCGTGGTACTAGAGATATTGTAGCTGATGTTAGATGGATCTTGGCTGAAAGCAGGGAATACCAGAGGAATGTCTATCTGTGTTTCATCGACTATGCAAAGGCATTTGACTGTGTAGATCATAACAAACTGTGGCTGACTCTGAGAAGAATGGGAATCCCAGAACACTTGATCGTTCTAATGC
>NW_006400051.1:2869789-2875957 GCF_000299155.1 Elephantulus edwardii | reverse complement strand
ATGTTGTGAGGAGAGACCGGTCCTTAGAGAGGGACATCATGCTTGGGTGGGTGGAGGGACAGTGCAGGAGAGGAAGGCCCTCTATGAGGTGGATTGATTCAGTGACTGGGATAATTGGTATGGGGGTGCCAGAGACAGTGAGATTGGCACAGGACAGAGTGGAGTTTAGGGCTGTTGTACATAGGGTCTCTATGAGTCGCAGGCGACTCAATGGCACATAACAACAACAACAACATTATTGAACATGTAGATACATATTTGAAGGCTTGATCACGAGCTTCTGGGATTTGTAGTTATTCATACCTGCTTAGTATAGGTGCCCTGTGAGAGACTCTCTGTTATGCGTGCTGTGTCCCCGCTCCCCTCTTCTGCCCCGCACTGCACCGCACTTCACGCTGTGTTCCAAGATTTGAAGGTGGGCTTGACCACAAGCTTCTGGTATTTGTAGTTATTTGTACCTGCACGGTGTAGGTGACCCCTGAGAGACTCTCTGCTGTGGGCAGATGGCAAGAATATCATCCAGGAAGAATACAAAAGGTCATTACAAAGGCAGTAAAGGAAGAAAAGACAAAGATGGATGTCAGAAGAAACTAACTATTGCACTGGAGCACTGAGAAGCCAAAGCAAAGGGAAGAAATAAAGATATTAAGGAGTTGAACAAAAGATTTCGGAGGGCAGAGAGGGAAGACAAAGTAAAGTATTACAATGAAATGTGCAAGGAGTCAGAAAGTCAAATGAGCCAAACTCGCTCAGCATTTCTTAAGCTCAAGGAACTGAAGAACAAATTCAAATCTTGAGTTGAAATACTTAAGGATGCTTTGGGCAGAGTATTAAATGATGCAGGGAGCATTAAGAGAAGATGTAAAGATTATACAGAGTCATTGTACGAAAAGGAATTGGCTGACACCGAAGAATTTAATGAAACAATGTATGAGCAAGAGCTCTGAAAGAATTGGCAAAAAACAAGTCCCCAGGAATTGATGGCATACCGATTGACATATTTTAGCAAACAGCTGCCCTGGATGTGCTTACCAAGTTGTGCCAAGAAACCTGGAGAACAACCACCTGGCCTACTGACTGAAAGAGATCTATACTTGTTGCCATTCCAAAGAAAGGTGATCCAACAGAATGTAGAAATTATTGAACAATATCACTGATATCACATGCAAGCAAGATAATCTCAAAGATATGCTCAAGATCATCCAAAAAGGACTAGAACAGCACATCAACAGAGAACTGCCTGAAGTCCAGTCCAGATTTAGAAGAGGCTGTGGCACTAAAGATATTATAGCTAATGTTAGAAGGATCTTGGCTGAGAGCAGAGAATACCAGAGCAATATCTATCTGTGTTTCATTTACTATGCAAAGGCGTTTGACTGTGTGGATCACAACAAACTGTGGCTGACTTTGAGAAGAATGGCAATCCCAGAACACTTGTTTGTGCTTATGCAAAAATTATACTTGGATCAGGAGTCAGTCGTCAGAACAGAGCAAGGAAACAGTGCATGGTTCAAATTTGGAAAGGGTGTATGCCAGGGATGTGTCCTATCTCCATATCTTTTCAATCTATATGCAGACCAGATTATCCGGAAGGCTGGGCTCTATGAAGAGAAATGTGGCATCAGGACTGGAGGTAGTCTTATCAACAATCTGCATTATGCAAATGACATAACACTGCTTGCTGAAACTGAGGAGAACTCGAAGCACTTGCTGCAGAAGGTAAAGGATTGCAGCCTTCAGTATGGATTGAAGCTCAATGTCAAGAAAACAAAGATTCTTACCACTGGGCCAATTGGCTGCATCATGATAGATGGTGAAGAGACTGAGATTGTTGACACCTTTAGTTTGCTTGGCTCTACAATCTACCCTCTTGGTATCAGCAACCATGAAATGAAAAGACAAATTGCACTGCGAAAGTCTGCTGTCAGAGACCTCCGCAAGGTACTGAGGGGCAATGATATCACTCTAAAGACTAAGGTGCTCCTGATATAGGTCATGGTCTTTGTCATTACTTGCTATGCATTAGAGAGCTGGACAATGACTAGGGATGATAGAAGGAGAGTTGATTCCTTGGAGCTTTGGTGCTGGAGAAGAGTATTAAATACGGACTGCTAGGAGAATAAACAAGTTTGTTCTGGAGAGGGTGAAGCCAGGCTGCTCCTTGGATGCAAGGATTAAGAAGCTTCATCTAACATACTTTGGACATGTTGCAAGGAGGGTCCGGTTTTTTGAGAGGGCCATCATGCTTGGAAGGTTGGAGGAACAGCACAGGAGAGGAAGACCCTTGATGAGATGGATTGATTCCATCACGGGGGTAATGGGGATAGGTGTGTCGGAGTCACTGAGATTGGCAAGGGATAGAACAGGGTTTAGAGCTGTTGTACATAGGGTCACTATGAGTTGCAAGTGACTCGATGGCACATAATAACAACAATAGATACATGTTAGTAATTGATTTTTGTACAATTCTTCAGTTACATTTATTTTATATGATCATTTGCATATCTTGTACTTTATAGAATTACTTACTATTAATCAATGCTTTTTTAAGATGAAATTTTATTTTATATTGATGGGCATATAAAATTTGTATATATTGTTTTTCCTTTTTGTTTTGTTTATTTTTGAAAATTTATTATTAATTTCAATGAAAATTTACAGAGAGTTTGGATTTCTATTACTTCATTGTTGCACTTTTATCCCTGCCCAACTCTCCCCCCTAGTACACTACCCTCTTGGAAAAGTAAAAGAAAAATTCTTTCATTGTCTTACAACTACTCCCCCCAGGTCCACTCCACTACGCAGCCTTTGCTCTGAACTCCTGTCATAACAAAAATACCTAATCACATATCCCTTTTAAACAGTTTTCTCCCTCATCTGTTTCAATGCAGTATACATTATTGAATCCATCTTTCTCAGTCTCACCTCATCCCCAAGGTCAATCCTGTTTTACAATAGTGGCACAATGCAGTATTTGTCCTTTTGTGACTGAGATATTTCACTCAGTATAATGTCCTCCAGGCTCACCCATTTTGAATAATATTGCATGAGTTAGCTTCTCTATCCATTCATTTGTTGGTGGGCACTTAGGTTGTTACCAACTCCTTGCTGTTGTGAACAAAGCCGCGATAAACTTGGGTGTGCATATTTCTGCTTGGATGTCAGTTATGTTCTCTTTGTGGTATATTTCCAGTAGTGGAATTGCTGGGTCAAATGGTATCTCTATTTGCAACTTCTTGAGAAAACGTCATACAGCCTTTCACAGTGGTTGCACAATTTTACCCTCCCATCAACAGTGAATAAGGGTTCCAGTTTCTCCACAACCGTGCCAGCATTTGTTGCTTGCTGTTCTGTTGCCTGAGGTGAGATGATATTTCATAGTTGTTTTGATTTACATCTCTCTTAGAGCTAGGGATTTCGAATTGAACATTTCCTCATGTGCTTGTTGGCCATCTGAATGTCTTCTTTGGTGAAGTGTCTGTTTATATCCTGTGCTCATTTTTCTATTGGATTATTTACCCTTATCTTGTTGTGGTAAAATTTGTGTATATTGTTTTTCACACTATCCTTCATTCATTTTATGTATTGTACAATCATTCCCATTTCATATGCCCACCATTACTTCTAAACTTTTTTAGCTGTCGTCTGGATCTTTCCTATTTCCTTTATCAATGCCTTTTTAAAATTAATGTATATTGTATTTAATAAAGTAATTAAAATGCCTTGTCTTTTATATAATTAATTACTGTTTTTACCCTGCCCCTTTTTCTGTACCTCTTCTCCCTTCCTCTTCCCTTCCCTTTCTGAACACACACACACACACACACACACACACACACACACACACTTCCTGTTTCTAATTTTTAAATGATACAAAATGAATGGAACAGCACATCAACAGAGAACTGCCAGATGTTCTGGCTGGGTTTAGAAGAGGCCACGGCCCTAGGGATATTACAGTGAATGCTAGATAGATCTTGGCTGAAAGCAGAGAATACCAGAGGAATGTCTATCTGTGTTTCATTGACTATGCAAAGGCGTTTGACTGTGTGGATCACAAAAAACTGGCTGACTCTAAGAAGAATGGGAATCCGAGAACATTTGATTGTGCTTAGGAAAAACCTATACTTGAACCAGGAGGCAGTAGTCAGAACAGATCAAGGAAACACTGCATGGTTTAAAATTAGGAAGGGTAGATTCCAAAGAAATTTGATCTGACAGAGTGTGGAAATTATCCAACAATATCATTAGTAGCACAAGCAAGCAAGATTCTGAAGATTATAAAAAAACTACTGGAACGGGACATCAACAGAGAACTGCCAGAAATGCAGGCTAGATTTAGAAGAGGCTGTGGTACTAGGGATATTTTAGCTAATGTTAGATGGATCTTGGCTGAAAGCAGGAAGTACCAGAGGACTGTTAGATGGATCTTGGCTGAAAGCAGGAAGTACCAGAGGAATGTCTGTGTTTCATTGACTATGAAATGGCAATGAAATGGCATTTGACTGTGTGGATCATAACAAACTGTGGCTGACTCTGAGAAGAATGGGAATCCAAGAACATTTGATTGTGTTTATGTAAAACCTATACTTGGACCAGGAGACAGTCATCAGAACAGAGGAAACACTGCATAGTTCAAAATTGGGAAGCATGTATGCCAAGGATGTGTCCTATCTCCATAATTTTTCAAACTATATGCAGAACAGATTATCCGGGAGGCTGGGCTCTATGAGGAGAAGTGTGGCATCAGGATTGGAGGAAGACTCATCAACAATCTGCATTATGCAGATGATACAACCCTGCTTGCTGAAACTTAGGAGAAACTGATGCACTTGCTGCAGAAGATCAAGGACTGCAGCCATCAATATGGATTGAAGTTCAATATCCCGAAAACAAAGATTTTCACTCCTGGGCCAATTGGCAGCATCATGATGGATGGTGAAGAGATTGAGATTATAAACAGCTTTAATTTGCTTGGCTCCACAATCAGCACTTTAGGCACCAGCAGCCTGGAAATTAAAAGATGTATTGCCCTGGAATTTTGTTCAGACATTCCTCTATGTCATATAGCCCTGGTGTACAAATTGCCATACCGCGGTAACTTTTGGTTGCTGTGAGACTGAACACGGTGACACTGATGTGTCAAATGCATTAATGGTTGGCTACCCAGTGGGGACAGAGAGTAGGGTAGAGCTCCCCGATGAAAACAATTTTGGAAGTAGGAGTGGCATCCACTTCCATAATAGCTTGCCTCCGGAAACCCTATGAACCTGGAGAGAGAATGAAAGGCATCCAAGTGTAGAGGACTCTCCTTCATAGGGTCGCTATGAGTCGCCTGTGACTCGACGGCACTTAACAACAACAACAACAACAACAACAATAATTGCCCTGGGAAAGTTTGCTGTCAGAGACCTCTCCAGGGTACTGAAGAGCAACTGAGGTGCACCTGATCGAGGCCACAGTCTTCACATTTGCTTGCTTCACATTTGTCAGAGAGCTGGACAATGACTAGAGACGATAGAAAGAGAATTGATGCGTTTGAGCTGTGGTGCTGGAGAAGAGTGTTGAATATACCATGGACTGCCAAAATAACAAACAGGTTCATCCTAGAGAGGGTGAAATCAGGCTGCTCCTTGGAGGCAAGAATTCTAAGGCTTCTTCTGACATGCTTTGAGCATGTTGCAGGGAGGGACCAGTCCTTGGAGGGGGACATCATGCATGGAAGAATGGAGAGACAGAGAAAGAGAGGAAGACCATTAATGAGATGGATTGACACAGTGACTGGGGTGATGAGAGTAGATGTGTCGGAGACAGTAAAGTTGGCATAGTATAGAGCAGTTTTCAGGGCTATTGTACACAGGGTCGCTATGAGTCACAAGTGATTCGATGGCACATAACAACAACATTTACTAATTATTGTTTTTCTAGTGCAATCAAGTAGAGTATGACCCATAGCAACCAATAGATCTGAACCGTGTCCTATACTGTGTCATTCTCCTCATCTCTGACACATTTGAGTCCATTGTGAGGCTTAGATCTGGTTTCATTTTTATACATGAGAAATCCAATTTTACCAATACATGTTGTTGTTGTTGTTATGTGCCGTCGAGTCATTTGCGACTCGTAGCGACCCTATGTACAACAGCCCTAAACCGTGCTCTATCCTGT
>NW_006400051.1:2864560-2865688 GCF_000299155.1 Elephantulus edwardii | reverse complement strand
CAAATTCAAACTTTGAGTTGCTACAATCAAGGATGCTTTCGGCAGAATGTGAAATGATCCAGGAGGTATCAAAAGAAGAATGGAAGGAATATACTGAGTTATTGTACCGAAAGGAATTGGCAGATACAGAAGAATTTAATGAAATAGCATTTGAGGCAGAGCCGATGGTGATAATGGCGGAAGTTCAAGCTGCTTTGAAGGAAATAGCAAAAACTATGGCCCCTGGAATAGATGGTATACCAATTGAAGTATTCCAGCTAACAGATGCTGCCATGGATGTGCTCACCAAGTTGTGCCAAGAAACCTGGAGAACAACCACTTAGCCAACTGACTGAAAGAGGTCTATATTTGTTCCCATCCCAAAGAAGGGCGACCCAACTGAGTGTGGAAACTCCAGAACAATATCATTGATTTCACATGCAAGCAAGATTCTACTGAAGATTATCCAAAAACGACTGGAACAGTACATCAGCAGAGAACTGCCAGAAGTCCAGGGTGGGTTTAGAAGGGGTCATGGTACTAGGGATATTGTAGCCGATGTTAGATGGAGCTTAGCTGAAAGCAGAGAATACCAGAAGAATGTCTATCTGTGTTTCATTGATTATGCAAAGGCATTTGACTGTGTGGATCATAAAAAAACTGTGGCTGACTCTGAAAAGAATGGGAATCCCAGAACATTTACTCATGCTAATGTGAAACCTATACTTGGACCAAGAGGCAGTTGTCAGAACAGAGCATGGTAACACTGCATGGTTCAAAATTGGGAAGGATGTACACCAGGGATGTGTCCTATCTGCATACCTTTTCAACCTGTGTGCAGAGCAGATTATTCGAGAGGCTGGGCTCTATGAGTAGAAGTGTGGCATCTGGTGGAAGAACTATTAACAATCTTCATTATGCAGATGACACAACCCTGTTTGCCGAAACTGAGGAGGACCTCATGCACTTGCAGCCTTCAGTATGGACTGAGGCTCAATGTCAAGAAGACAAAGATTCTCACCACTGGACCAATTGGGAGCATCAGGATGGATGATGTCACTCTTGGCACCAGGAGTCAGGAAATCAAAAAACGTATTGTGATGGGAATGTCTGCTGTTAGGGTCCTCTCTAAAGTACTGAGCAGCAACG
>NW_006400051.1:2853329-2864460 GCF_000299155.1 Elephantulus edwardii | reverse complement strand
TGATGCATAACAAGTGATTGCAAAAACCATGGCCTGTATCAGGCGGACCTTAGTCTCCAGAGAGACACTGTTGCTCTTGAGTATTTTGGAGAGGTCCCTAACTGCAGACTTTTCCATCACAATACGTTTTTTTTATTTCCTGGCTACTGGTGCCAAGAGTGTTGGAAGAAAAATCCTTCTTTCCCTATCAAATGAATTAAGCACGATTATAAAAAAGCCACATGACCATAAATACTTCTGATCTCATTTTATTTGTCTGTTGTTAGACTGGTACAAGGCTGTTTTGTTTACTGTGGCTGTAACTGTTATTGAGTTGGTTATAGCTGACCCTCCAGTAAGTTTTCCCAGGGTGTAAATCACAAAGGAAGAGATTTCCCATCTTTGTCCCTTGGGACTACTGGGTGGAATGAACCACAAGAAAGACATTGATTGCCTTTGTTTTAGTAGAGCAAATTTCAAAGGATTTCTCCATGTTTTTTAAATATTATGCACTCTTTACATGTCTTGGAGGAGGTGAAACCAGGTTATTTATTGAAGGCAAAGATTTTGAAAATCTGTCTCGCATACTTTGGGTATGTTTCCAGGAGGGACCAGTCCTTGGAGAAAGACATCATACTTAGAAGGGTAGAGGGTCAGTGCATGAGAGGAAGACCGTGGATGAGATGGATTGACACAGTGACTGTGGCAATAGGGGCAGGTGTGTCAGGGATGGTGAAATTGGTTCAGGATAGGGCGGGCTTCAGAGCCATGGTTCACAGAATCACTATGACTTGTAATCGACTCTGTTACATAATAATGGCATGCAGTACTTCTCTTTCAACATTGCTTTATCTATTTGGAATATTTTTCTATTTCAAGTAAAGTTGAGGATTGATTTTCCATTTCTGTAAAGAATTATGTTTGAATTTTGATCAGGCTTGCATAGACTCTATAGATGGCTACGGGCAGCATCAGCATAGCAGTATTAAGTATTTCAGTCCATGGATATAAAAGAGCTTTCTGTTTACTTTACTGTGTTTTGGGGACTCTGAATTGACTTATAGCTGAAACTCCAGCGGGCTTTTACAGGCAGTAAACCATGTGGGAGGAGATTGCAAATCTTTCTTCCATGGAGCTGCTGGTGCACTTGAACCATTTGTGCTTAAGTTGGCAGTATAGCTCCTTAACCACTAGGCCACAAGAGCTTCCTTTCTGTTTACTTTATTGTTGTTCTTTTGTGCCATTGAATTGACTATGACTTATAGCAACCTTATAAATAATGACTCTGAACCTTGTCCTATCCTTAGCCAACCACACATGGTCTTAGACACACCTGACCCCATTTCCACAGTCATGCTGTCAATCCATCTCATCCAAGATCTTCCACTTCTTTCTTTAGTTTTCTTTATTCTCTTTTATCAGTACTTTATGTCATTAGATAAAAATCCTTTGTATTTCTGTTCCATAGAGTTCTCAAGGCTGTGATCTTGAAAAAGAAAACTTTCTGCCTCTCAACTGAGTTGTCTATGGGTGTACTGAAACCATCATCCTTTTGACTAGTAGTCCAGTAGTCCACTTAACCATTTGCACATCTCAGGAAACTATTTATAGATCTTAAAACATCCTTGAAGGGAGCTCTGGTGGCCTAGGGGAAAGACGCTGCGATCCTGAAGGCGCACGGTTTGAATCCACCTGATGCTTTGCTGGAGAATGAGGGGAGATGTCCTCCTGTGCCAGTCTAATCTGGTTGAACATATACTCAAGAAAAACAAACAAGCAGAAAAACATCCCTGAGCAGTGGGACTTTTCTTTCACCTGTGCGCCAATTCTGAGCTCTCCCCAGAATTTTACAGGCTCCCTGATTTACCTGTCTTGGCGATCCTGCACCTGCAGAAGCACACTCTTCCTTGCCTCACAATTTCTTGGATGCAGAAATCTTTCTCTCTCTGGGATATCCACTCAAATAAGGCACTTTAGGATTTTTTAAAGCCTTTGAAAAAAAATTGTTAAGCCAGTATTGACAGTATTAACAGTACTGAGTCTTAGGAAAGGGTTGTGTGTGGATGGTCTTTCTTTGCCTCATATTCTCAGTCCCCTTTCTCCTCTCATATGTTCTCTTCCTTGTTTTCTTTGTCACAATGAAACCTCTCTATCTGTCTTGTTCAAGTCAGCATTACTTGTTATGTGAGGACCTTGTTAAAAATATATGATAATTCACCAAAAACTACATCTCTGGATGAGGAAATCACTGAATTATAAAGTGGCATTACAGTGCTTTTGATGTGGTGTCAATGCATATATGCTAGAGTTTAGTTTTGCATGTGCTTCATACTTTAAGGGATGAGCTTAATTCTAGTAACCAAAAGACACAAATGTGATAACTTAGCACTCAGGGCAAATTATTGTCTTCTCTATTTTGTCTTTTGTCATTGTTAATTGCCATTGAGTTGGTGCCTACAGCTAATAGAATGAACATTACCTAGCCCTGTGTTGTGTTCATAATTATTGTTGATAAATTTAAGTATATTGTGGTATTAGGTCGATCTATCTTATTGAGTGTTTCCCTACATTTTGTTGACCTTCTATTTTACCAAGGGAGCTTTGAGGGTCAAGAGGTAAGGAATTGTTCTGGCCACCCAAGGGCACAAAGTTTGAATCCACTAGCTGCTCAGTGGGAAAAAAATGTGCAATCTCCTCTCATGTGATTTGATCCTCCGCAGAGGGAGAAAGCTGGGACAATCTCTAAAATTCAGTTGGAGTGCGAGCTAAGAGTTGATTTCAACTTGACAGGCAAATAACCACCACTACAATTAATTTCTAACTCATTACTGTGAAGTCTAAACTGATTCAGAGCTAAGCCTTCAGATTTTGAATGAAAAGATATTGCCCATCTTTTTCCTGTGGAACAGTTGGTGGATTTATACCAACGCTCCCTGAAAATTTTCTAGATGAAAGAAATATTCACTCTGGGCACTGCAGGCTTTCCACAACATTTGACATTTAAACACACAAACCATCCTCCTTCTAAAAATGTCATAAACCAAACAGTGAAAAAAAACACAGAAGGGAGCTCTGGTGGGATAGTCTATGGGGAGTTATGCTGTTAACCTAACGGCCCTGCCTCTCTGACAGTTCATTCACTCTGCAGGAGAAGGATGGGCAACCTCCTCCTGTGTGATTTACAGTCTCTGAAAAGCTGTTGGAGGTCAGCTATGGGTCAGTTCCAGGTCAATGGCAATGGGTGAGTGAACGAGTAACTGACATATTTCTTTGGAATTGGTGGTGAAATTTAAGCAAGGCAAACTGATGAAGACTCGTGTTCACCTGACAGTTTTGAGCAAATTAGTAATTCAGTGAATTAAACATCCAACAATTCTGGGGGCCTTTAAAAAATAATTAATTTAGTCTGAACTAGCTTTTGGGCACATTTGCTACACCTTATACCTTTGATCCCATTGAAGCTTATTACCATGGTTTAGTAAAGAACATCTGATCAAGTACAGTGAAATCCTTGTAAAGAATTCTTGTGAATATTATTTTGCCTGCTTTAAAAAGTTGCTTTTACTGCTCTCATTTTCTTTTTCAGGTCTCAGATTATTTTGAACTTTACCTTTTATGATGGAATGATATCTTTTTATTGTTTCCAATGAAATACATTGGATTTCATGGTGGGAATTTAATTTCTTTTAGCTTTCTTCTTGTCTTGAGTCATGTAATCCTGCTTATAATTAAAAAAAACTTATTTAAAAAATAAGACCATGAGAACCAAAATGTCAAAATCATCTTCGGAATAGGTTTGAAACATTGAATATTAATGATCGAAGACTAGATGAGTTGTAGGGATGATATAAAATATATCATCCATGAAAAAAGCAAAATGACATTACAAAGATGAGAAAGAAAAGCCAAAATGGATGTCAGAGAGAGTCTAGAAATTGCACTAGAGCTTCAAGAAGTCAAAACAAAGGGAAAACTTGCCAAAGTAAAAGAGCTGAATAGAAAATGTCAAAAGCCATCTTGAGAAGACAAAAACATGTATTGGAATGTTTAGAGAGCTGGAATTGGAGAATAAAAAGGAAGAACTCATGCATTTCTCAGGTTGAGAGAACTGAGAAACACATTTAAGCCTTGACTCACAATATTGAGAGATGCTATATATAATAGACTAGCATATACGGAGGCTTAAGCCTTCGTGTTGGGACTCACAAAGGCAGAAGAACAGTTGAAAACAGGCCCTACTAATTTGAATGCAGAATGTGAGAAGTATAAATGCAGAAAAAATGGAGATTGTTAAGGAAGAGGTCGAACGCATAAATATTGACATACTAGGCATTGGTGAAATGAATGGATTGGATGGGACATTTTGAATCAGACAATCATATGATCTGGAAATGAAAGGTGATGAAAACCAGGGTTACATTCATATTTTAAAAAAGATCATTTCCAGATCCGTCTTGAAACACAATGTTGTGAATGAGAGGATAATATCTATAGTAATATAAGAAAAACCTATTAATGCTACGATCATTCACCAACTGTTCCAACCAACTGGAAATTGATTGAAAATGAAACCAAGATAAATTAATAATAACAGCTGACTGAAATGCAAAAGTTGGGATTAAAGAAGAAGGATCGATAGTCAGGAAGTATGGACTCAGTGACTGAAATGAAGCTCGAGACAGAATGATAGAATTCTGTACAATAAATGATTTATTCATTACAAATACCTTTTGTAAGAAACACCAACAGTGACTATACACATGGACCTCACCTGACGGCCCACACAGGAATCAGATTGATTACATATGTGGGGAAAAACAAATTGTTGGAGAATCTCAATATCATAGGGTTGCTATGAGTGGTCTACGACTCGACAGCATTAAACAACAACAACAACATTACACTAGGGAGGTTATATCCAATGTTAGATGGATCTTTGCTGAAAGCAGAGAGTATCAGAAGAATATCTGCCTTTGCTACATTGATAATGCAAAGACTTTTGACTGTGTGGATCACAACAAACTGTGGCTAACTCTGAGAAGAATGGGAACCCCAGAACACTTAATTGAACTTGTTTGAAATCTGTACTTGAACCAGGAGGCAGAGCAAGGAATGGTTTAAAATCAGGAAAGGTGTATGCCAGGGATGCATCCTATCCTCTTCAATCTATATGTGGAAGATATCATCAAGGAGAATGGGCTCTATGAGGAGGAATTTGACCTTGGGATTGGAGAAAAATTCATGAATAATTTGCATTATGCAGATGACACAACCTTTCTTGCTGAAACTGAGGAGGACTTGAAGCACTTATTGCATAAAATTAAAAAAAACCCCTAAAACAAAACAAACCCCCCCAAAACTCAAGCCACCCAAAAAACCAGCTTTCAATGTGGATTGCATCTTAATGTCAAGAAAATGAAGATTCTTATGACTGGATCAATAGGCAACTTCATGATAGATGGAGAAAAGATTGAAACTGTCAACAACTTCATCTTACTTGGATCCTCAATTAGCATTCCTAGTACCAGTAACTAGGAAATCAGGAGATGTATTGTACTGGGAAAGTCTGCAGTTAGGGACCTCTCCAGATTGTGGAGAAATAATGATGTCTGTTTGAGGACAAAGGTGCATCTTATTCAGGTCATGGTCTTCACAATTAACTTGCTGTGCATCTGAGATTTGGACAATGAATAAAGATGACAGAAAAAGAATTGATGCCTTTGAGCTGGTGATTAAGACTAGAGTACTGAACATCCCATGGACTGCCAAAAGAATAAATAAATGTCTTGAAGAGAGTGAAGCTAGAGTTTTCTTTGGAGGCAAAGATGATGATGCTTTGCCTCACATACTTCAGGCTTGTTGCTAGCAGGGGCTATTTCTTGGACAGTGCTCGGAAAGGTGGAGAGTTGGCAAAAGAGTGGAATACCCTAGACCAGGATTGTCATGGTGACTGCTGCAATGGGGTCTAATGTGTCAGGAAGTGTGAGGATGGCACAGGTAGGATGGGTTAAGATCAGTTGTTCACAGGGTCACTATAGATCAACTTGACTCGATGATGCCTAACAACAAAACAAAAATGGACCTTTTCCCAAAGACAGGCACAGATACTTGCCTCTGGCCACCCTTTTTACCCTCCCCAACCAGGTACTCCTGACCATTGTTATCATATCTTCAGGTTCTCAGCACTGATATGTCACAGTCTGTCCCTTTGTGTCAGTGAAATTAGAAAGATTCCTTCTGTGGATTCCTCCATCTTCATTGATACAGATTTTATGATTGCAAAGGACAGATGTGGGTATGTACTTATCAGAAGCAGGAGATTGTTGGCTGGTCTAGGTCGCCTTCCTAGCTCTTCCTAAATGCCAGCACTGTAGAAGTCTGTGTTGGGACACCTTTGTCTGAGATTCCTCAACTCTGGATCCACCACAGGGCCAGCCTTGTGCTTTCATATAGCTGTACGTCTTTTGGCTTATTCTCAAGTACCTTCTGTCAGAGCTGCTTCTTTATGACTACATCAATGCTTCCACTGTGGCCCTACTGTTGTAAGCCCAGGCATACTGAGTTTTATTGATAAGTAAATTGTACCTGTAAATTCCCTCCACTTCATTCAATATTTATTGACTGCTTATTGCACACCAGCACTGATATCCATGCTTCTAAGGACATAAAAGAGGACAAGCTAGTCTCTGGCTAGGAGAAACAACAATTCAAGTGAAAGTGTGACATTTATGCACAGGGGACTCATAGTGGCATGAAATGGGAATTGAATAAGAGCCACAGGCAAAGATATGATATAAATGCTGAATGGTCTAGGGGGAAAAATAGTAGGGCGAGTTGCGAGCATCATGGAGGGCTGGCTATTTAGGGGAAGGATGTGTTTTAATCTATACTTTGAATAGTATAAAGAATTTGTATCAACTGAAAGGAAGGTCATTTAAAGAGAGCTAAGGGTGCATGGATAATCTTCAGGATTGAGGAATGAGCACAATGTGTTGGCCAGACAATGAGGGATGGGAGCACACCACTGGGCAGAGGGCCATTTGACCAAAAGCTGAAAGCTGCTCTTTACAATGATGATTTGGCAGAAACAATGATTTTAATGAAAATATGCCATAATTTTTTCAACTTTTGATAATATTTGAATATAATTTTAGTGGATTTGCAATAATTTGTGTCCTTTCCCCCAGAATTTTATTATGTTTTTTTGTTTAGTATTTCAAGTGAATTTCCAGGTAGCTTCTCTTCTAAGAGGGACAGTTTGGATCACTGCAAATGACTAATGTTATTAGAGGGAAAATCTATTAGTAAGAATGTGTCCATTTATCTGTGTACAAAAATGCCTGGAAGGCTATACTTGGAGGTGCTTTATTGATTGTCTCTGAGTGAGTGACAATCTATAATGTTATGGATTCTACCTATCTTTTCCATTTTGCTTGTTTGTATTTGCATATTTATTTCATAGGAATAATAAGTTTGTAAAGGGAAAGCAACAACAAGAAAGCCAATCAGTGGAAGAAACTGCAAAAAAAAATAATTTGGTATTTTTTTTTAGTCTGGAAATTTTACATTTACTTGAAACTAATTACGTTTGCTCTGTGCCTTTCAGTTTTGTCCACTATTTGAAGGATTTAAAATTTGCATTTTTGCCATCATGCTTCCAGGCAAATTGTTATCTACCAAGTCACCAGGGGTTGTGATGGGCAGCCTGAGTGGGCAGCCAGCCATGGGCTAAGCAGCGGCCACCTCTGTGATGGCAGCTTGAACAAGCAGAACATTTCTGCTCACACACAGTGGTACCCAACTTCAATATGCATCAGAATCTCCAGGGGCGCTTTCAAAATCTCAGATACCCAGAAGTTCTGATCCATTAGTATTTTCTGGCATTAATATTTAAAAATATATGCCCGAACTATTCCAAAATGTAGTCAAGGATGAGACCCACTGAATTAACATAATCCTTTCTGGTCAACCCTCCAGCCTCTTCACCGGATCAAACAGCCCTTTGTTTCTTAACGCCTGTTTCTTATGAACTTACACTCAAATCCCAATAAAAAGAATTTAACTTAAAATAAACCAACCCACCCCCAAACATTATCTCACAAGTTGCTAAGCATGCAGACTTCTGGGCTGTGTTCCTGAAGCATTGGAGGAGAATCTCTGAGAATTGGACCCTGCATTTTAACCTTGTTCTTTTGTATTTGGAAGTTTTAGGGCTAGTAGTAATAGCCTGCATTGCAATCTCACAGGCACACAGTTTGAATCTACCAATTTCTCTGCAGGAGGAAGGGCAATCTCCTCCCTTGTGATTTCCTGTCTTTGAAAACCTACTGAAAAGTCAACTATGGGTCAGTTCTGACTTGATAGTAAACAACACCACAACAATTATGAATTATAGAAAAATATCATTGATATCACATGCAAGCAAGAGTCTGTTGAAAATTATCCAAAAACGACTGGAACAGCACATCACCAGAGAACTGCCAGAAGTCCAGGCTGGGTTTAGAAGGGGCCGTGGTACTAGGGATACTGTAGCTAATGTTAGGTGGATCTTGGCTGAGAGCAGGGATTACCAGAGGAATGTCTATGTTTCATTGATTATGAAAAGGCATTTGACTGTGTGGATCATAACAAACTGTGGCTGACTCTGAGAAGAATGGGAATCCCAGAACGCTTGATTATGCTAATGTGAAACCTATACTTGGACCAGGAGGCAGTCGTCAGAACAGAGCAAGGAAATACTGCATGGTTCAAAATTGGAAAGGGTGTACACCAGGGATGTGTTCTATCGCCATACATTTTCAACCTATATGCAGAACTGATTATCTGGGAGGCTGGGCTCTATGAGGAGAAGTGTGGCATCAGGATTGGTGAAAGATTAATCAACAAACTGCATTAAGCAGATGACACAACCCTGCTTGCTGAAACTGAGGAGGATATGAAGCGCTTGCTGTAGAGGGTCAAGGACTGCAGCCTTCAAAATGAATTGAGGCTCAAAATCAAGAAGACAAAAATCCTTGTCACTGGGCCAATTGGCAGCATCAGGATGGATGATGAAGAGATTGAGATTGTACACAGCTTTAGTTTGCTTGGCGCCAAGTCAACACTCTTGGCACCAGCAGCCAGGAAGTTAAATGACATATTGTGATGGAAAAGTCTGCTATTAGGGACCTCTCCGGGGTACTGAAGAACAATGGTGCCATTCTGAAGACTAAGGTGTACCTGATACAGGTCATGGTCTTTGCAATCACTTGCTATACATCAGAGAGCTGAACAATGACTAGGGAGGATAGAAAGATGAGCTGTGGTGTTGGAGAAGAGTATTGAATATACCATGGACTGCTAAGAAAACAAACAGGTTAATTCTGGAGAGAGTTAAACCAGGCCGCTCCTTGGAGGCAAGGATTCGGAAGCTTCGTCTGACATACTTTGGATATCTTACAAGGAGGAACCTGTCCTTGGAGAAGGACATCATGCTTGGGAGGGTGGAGGTCAGTGGAGGAGGGGAAGACCCTCTATGACGTGGATTGATTTGGTGACTGGGACAATGGAGGTAGGTGTGTTGGAGAAAGTGAGATTGGCACGGGACAGAACAGGGTTTTGGGTTGTTTTATGTAGGGTCGCTATGAGTCACAAGCAACTCGATGGTACATAACAACAACAGTTTGAGCTCTGGAAATTTCATGGTAAGAAGCAGTACTACAAACCCAGAGATATGTAGTTTGAATTCAACAGCTGTTCCAGGGGAGAAAGATGAACATTCTCCTCTTGTGTTAGATTTACTGCCTCTGAAAATCCACTGGAGGGTCAGCTGTCAGTTCCGAATCCAAGATATACAACAACAACATCTAATGTCCTAATGGGTCCTTTTTTCCCTCTCCAACCTTACCTTATTTCTAAATAGCACTTTGATTTTGTCTAAAGCTGACTTTACATCTGCTAACTAACCACTTTTCTCCTTAGACAGATTATAACATAAAACTGGGTAAGTTTTGTGTTGTTACTGTTGTTATGTGCCATCAACTCATAGCGACCCTACATACAAGAGCACTAAATCCTGCTCTACCCTATGTCAACCTCACTGTCTCTGATAAACTTACTCCCATTATCCCAATCACTGAATCAATCCAACCCATCAAGGGTCTTGCTCTCTGAGCTGTCCCTCCACCTTCCCAAACATGATGTTCCTCTCTAAGAACTGGTTCCTCCTTTCAAATGCCCAAAATATGTCAGAAGAAGATATATTTTTTTAGATTGTTGTTAGTTGCCATTGCACCAGGGATAACATTTGATTGACATCATTGCTGAAAGTAGAATGTCTATCTGTGCTTTATTGACTATGCAATGGCATTTGACTGTGTGGATCATTACAAGTTGTGGTTTGCATGGAGAAGAAAGGGAATTCCAGAGCATTTAATTTTGCTCAGGTAAAACCTATAGCTAGACCAGGAGGCTGTTGTGTTAACAGAGCAGGTGATCACTGCATGGTTTAAAATTAAAGAGGGAGTGTGTTGGGTTTGTATTTGCTCTAAATTATTTTTATTAACATTAATTTTAAAATGAATTTTCTTATACCTATGTATTTCTTAATTATAAAAGTAAACTGCATTTATTGTAAAATTTGAAAATCTAAACCAGAGAAATCAGAAGAATGAAACTCACTTAAAGATAAAAGCTGTCTATAATTTAATGAATTTGTTTTTTATTTTTCCTCTCAAATAACAAATCCAAGTCTCCTACCACTGAGTCAACTTCAATTCATAATGAACCCATGTGTTACAGAGTAGAATTGACAAACTTTCATAAAATTAATTTAATTCTCATGGCTTCTGACACGCCTCCAGGTAACAGGCCCCAAGGCGGAGACTACAATCTATACAGGAGTTCTACAGGACCCATCACCATCCCTTCGGAGACAGTACAAGTAAACTTAAGAGACACTGGACACAGGAAGAAGGAAAAAAATATCTCTGACAAGCTGTCAGGTCATGGGTCGGACAATGGGAGATTAATTAATTCTGAAGGCATTTGGTAGAACTGAAGTGGTATCCTGCTAGAGGGTGGAGCTGGGAAATAAGTGTGTCAACGCACTGGGCTAAGGGCAGGGATTGCACTGTAACTAATGGTCAACTCCAAAATGAGGGATTTATCTTTC
>NW_006400051.1:2838021-2850684 GCF_000299155.1 Elephantulus edwardii | reverse complement strand
CTTCGTCTGACATACTTTGGACATGTTGTAAGGAGAGACAGGTCCTTGGAGAGGGACATCATGCTTGGTAGGGTGGAGGGACAGCGCAGGAGGGGAAGACTCTCTATGAGGTGGATTGATTCAGTGATTGGGGTTATCAGGATGGGTGTGTCAGAGGCAATGTGATTGGCACAGGATAGAGCAGGGTTTAGGGCTCTTGTACATAGGGTCGCTATGAGTCACAAACGACTCAACGGCACACAACAACAACAACTTCCTGCTGAATAGGGGCGATGATCTGTTCAGCAGATACGTCAGGGGTATGATGACCCTATATATGCTGGAGAAGAAATGTACTGTGTGAAGGCTTCATTTCCTTTTTTTCCTTCTTTTAAAGTATAAGTAGGGTCTTTAACAATATTTGTCCTTTAGAGACTGACTTATTTCATTCCACTAGTGATTCCCTGAGAAAAACACAGATAATCTCCTTCTGTGAGATTTATAACCTTGGAAACTCAACGGACGATTAGCTATGAGTTGTTTCCAACTCAACGATACTGAGTTTCACTTTTTTTCTTAAGAAAATAGTCTTACTCAATGTAATGTCATCAATAAAGAGCAATGAGGTCAGTTTAAAGTCTAAGGTGTACCTGATGCAAGCCATGGTATTTTCAATTGTTTTGAATGCCTGAAAAATTTGGGCAATGAATAAGGAAAACTGAAGAAGAATTGCCTTTGAATTGTGGTGTTGGAGAATAGTATGGAATATGTCATGGATTGCCAAAAACCACAAGTAAGTCTGTCTTAGAGGAAATGCAACCAAGGTACTACTTAGAAGCAAGATAGTGCAGCTTTGTTTTGTATACTTTGAGCAGGTTGTTATGAGGTGCTAGTGCTTGGAAAAGGACAATATAATGAAAAAAAGTAGAGAGTCAGTGAAAAAAGTTAAAACCTTCAAAGAGATGGATTAATGCAATGACTGCACCAAGGGGCTTCAGCATAGCAGACGTCGTGAGGATGGCACAGGATAAACCAAGGTTATGATTGTGATGTCACTACGAGTAGAGAAGACTTGATGACACCTAACATCGCTGTGTAATAATGTCTTCAAGCTCCATGTACATTGTAGCGCACTTCAAAATGTTATTTTTTTCTCACTGAGTAGTATTTTATATATTACATTTATTAGTAGTATTTATTATTATTAGTAGTAGTAGTACTACTACTACTAGTAGTGGTATTTATATTATACATTCTATTTATAGGTTCATCAATTAATAAGAATTTAGATTTTTTCCAGCTTTTGGTGATTATTAATAATGCTGCAATGAATGCTGATGCATTCATGCCTGTGTGTCCACTTTTAAGTCCTTTGGGTATATTCCTAGCAGTGGAGTTGCTGGGTCATATAGTAGTCTACTTACAGATTTTTGAGGATATGTCACTTTATATTCACACAGGTTACACAATTTTGCATTCCCATCACAGTGGACAAGGGTTCCTGTTTTCCCACATCCTCACCAACATTTGGTATTGATTTACTTTTGTATTAGCCTTACTAGTGAGAGTGAAATGGTATCTCATTATGGTTTTGGTTTCTATTTCTCTGATGGCTATTGACACTGAGCATCTTTTGATGTGTTTGGTGACCATTTAAAAATTCTTTTGATGAAAGGCAGATTTTTCTCTAACTGTGCAGCCAGTCAGTCACAGAATTCTCCTGTGCCCACCTGGACTTCACCTGTGTCCACTCGGATTTCATCTTTCCTGGATTTGCCCAGAGCCCCAGCATCACAGAGGAGTGGAGAGGAGATTGCCTGACAGAAGCAGCCTGTGGCCCTGTGGCCTGAGCCTGCTTGCCAAAGTGGCTGGGGGGAGGGGAAGAGAGGTACTGGCAAGGTAAGGATAGGAAGCAGAATGCTGGTGGGGCAGGGTCGGGGGATGGGAGCATGAACGTGTACAGAAGGGTAGCAAGACCAACGTGAATTTAATAGTTGTGTAATGGCAAAAAGTCTTTCATCTACTCTTTGGGGTAAAATACTTCTCTGTCAGATTTTGCTCTAAAAGGTGAGCATCCAAATTAAGACAAACTAGGGAGAAGTATTGGCCATCCACTTTGAAAACCCATTGTACAGCTGAGCACACATACATTAGACTAGCAGATATGGCACCTAAGGCTGAGCCCTTGCATTGGGAAACACAAAAGAGAAGAAACAGTTGTAAGTAGACACTAGTGACTGGAACATGGAATGTAGTAAAGGAAGAGATGGAATGTATAAATATTGAATACTAGGCATTGGTGAAATGAGATGGACTGGCATGAGAGGCTTTGAATCAGACAATCATATGATCTACTATTATGCCAGAAATGAAAAGGTGAGGAGAAATGGGATTCATAGTTAAAAAGACCATTTTTGGATCCATCTTAAAACCCAGTGCTGTGAGAGACAGGATGATAACCACACATATACAAGGAAGAATTGTTAATACTGTCTGTGATGAGGACTGGACCAGGCTTCTTGTTGTTGTTAGATGTCATTGAGTCCAGTATGACTCAGTGATTGTACGAACAACAGATATGAGCCCTGTCTATCCTATACCATCTTCACCATCTCTGACACACTTACTCTTATTATTGGTGTAGTTACTATATCAATCCATTTGGTTGAGGTTCTTCCTCTCTTTCACTGACCCTCTATCTTTCCAAGCATGATGTCCCTTTCCAAGGACTAAATTCTTCTAACAACAGCCAAAAGTATGTGAGATGGAGTTTTACCAAAATCCAAGAATTTTTTTGACATTTCACAAGATATTCATTACTTTCCTTCAACACCACAGCTAAAAAACATCAATTCTCCTTCAGCCATCCTTTTAATTATCCAGCTCTCTGCAGCGTAGCAAGTGGTTGCAAAGACCATGGCCTGAATCAGGTGCACCTTAGTTCTGAAATTGACATTGCTCCTCAATAATTTGATGAGGTCCCTGAAAACACAGTTCCCAATGCAATGAATGTCCTGGTCTCTGACTGCTGGTATCAAGTGTGTCTATTGTGGATCCAAGTAAGGTGAAGTCATTCATTGATAAATCCAATGTTTTCTCCATCTATCATGATGTTGCCTATTGGCCCCGTGGTGAGGATTTTTGTCTTCTTGATGTTGAGATGTAATTGAAGGTTGAAATCTTTAATATTTTGGAGCAAACACTTCAGCTCCTCCTCACTTTCAGCAAACAAGATTGTCTCATTTGCATAACACAGATTGTTGATGAATCTTCCTCCAATACTGATGACACACTCTTATTCATAGAGTCTAGTGTCTTGCTCAGCATACATATTAAATAGGTGTGGAGAGAAGACACAGCCCTAATGCATACCTTTCCTGATTTTAAATTATGTCTGTTCTTCTACCATTCAATATGCACCAATAACAAGAGCCAAAGAGGAGGAAATAGATGATTTCAATCAACTTTTGCAGTCATAAATTGATTGAGCATGCAACCAAGATACTTTAATAATATTTAGTGACTGGAATGCAAAAGTGGGGACAAGGAAGAAGATCAATAGTTCGAAAGCATGGACTTGGTGATAGAAATGAGGCTAGATAGAGAATAAGAAATTTGTACAACCAATGATTTAGTCATTGCAAATTCCTTTTGTAACAAACATAAATGGTAACTATTCACATGGACTTCATCTGATGGTACACACAGGAATCAGATTAATTATGTCTGTGGAAAGAATCACTGAAGAAGCTCAATATCAGCTATGAAAACTAGGCCAGGTTCTGATTGTGGAACAGACTATCAATTACTCATATGCAAGTTCAAACTAAAGCTAACGAAGATTAAATCAAATCTAAAAGAACCAAATTTTGACCTTGGGTTGATCACACTGAATTTAAAAACCATTTCAGAAACATATTTGAGGCTTTGAATATTAATAAATGAAGACCAGATTAGCTGTGGGAAGTTATAAAGAGTATCATCCAGGAAGACTGCAAAAGGTCATTACAAAGACAGAGGAGGAGGAAAACACCCACGTGGATGTCAGAAGAGACTCTGAATGTTGCACTAGGGTACCAAGAAGCCAAAGAAAAAGGAAAAAATGTGGAAGTTATGGAGCTGAACAAAAGATTTCAAAGGACAACTTGGAAAGAAAAAACAAACAATTATAATGAAATGTGCAAAAGAGCTGGAGTCAGAAAATCAAAAGGGACAGACTCCTCAGCATTTCTTAAGTGGAAGGAACTGAAGAACAAATTCAATCCTCAAGTTGCATTATTTAAGGATTCTGTGACAGAATATTGAATGATCCAGGAGGCATCAAAAGAATATGGAAGGAGTACACAGTCACTATGCCAGAAAGAATTGGCTGAAACAGAAGAATTTAATGAAACAACATATGATCAAGAGAATGGCGAAGAAGGAGGAGGTTCAAACTGCTTTGAAGGAATTGTAAAAAAACAAGACCGCAGGAATTGATGGCATACCGATTGACATATTTAAACAGACAAATGCTTCCCTGGACATGCTCACCAAGCTGTGCTAAGAAATCTGGAGGACAACTACCTGGCCGCCTGACTGGAAGAGATTTATACTTATCCTCATTCTAAAAAAAAGATGATCCAACAGAGTGTGAAAACTATGAAACAATACCACTAATATCACACACAAGCAAAATCCTGTTGAATATTAAAAAAAAAGAAGACATCGACAGAACTGCTAGAATTGCAAGTTGGGTTTAGAAGAGGCCGTGGCACTGGGAACATCATAACCAATGCCAGATGATTCTTATCTGAAAGCAGAGAGTACCAGAGGAATGTCTATCTGTGTTTCATTGACTATGCAAATGTGTTTGACTATATGCACCCCAACAAACTGGGCTGACTTTGTGAAGAATGTGAATCCTTGAACACCTAGTTGTGCTTATTTAAAACCTATAGATGGACCAGGAAGCAGTGGTCAAAACAGCAAGAAAAGTACTTCATGGTTCAAAATTAGGAAAGGAGTGTGTCAGGGATGCCTTCTGTCTCCATACCTTTTCAATCTATATACAGAACAAAACAGATCATCTGATTGTCTGAGCTCTGTGAGGAGTAATATGGCATCAGAATTGGAGGAAGACTCACCAACAACCTGTGCTATGTAGACAATGCAACCTAGCCTGCTGACACTGAGAAAGGCCTGATTCACTTGATGCAGAAGGTCAAGGAATGAAGTCTCTGATTAGGATTAAAGCTCAACATGAAGAAAACAAAGATTCTCACCATTTCTGACATATTTGAGCCTGTTACACAGTCACTGTGTCAGTCCATCTGGTTGGGGGGTCTTCCTTTTTTTTGCCAACTCTCTGCCTTTCCAGGAAGAGCCTCTCCTTAAAAACATGCCTGGTGTTTGTACATGCTCCCTGTGTCTTTGTACATGCTTACTCTCTCTCTCTTTCTCTTTTTACATGCTTACTCTCTCTCTCTTTCTCCCCCTCTCCACACCCCCCCCACACACGAGAGCTCTGAGTTCTGTGACCTAGTGATAAGGAATTGTGCTGCCAGTGCAAAGGTACATGGTTCAAATATACCAGTTGTTTCACAGGAGAAAGATGAGCAATCAACTGTCATGTGATTTACAACCCCTGAAAACTTTCTGGAGGGTCAGACATGACAACAATAGATACATGTTACATCCACATATTTAATGCACAAATTTAATTATGCATGTAATACACCTCCAGAGCTCCCTTCGAGCTTAAGAGAATTCTGGTGGCCTAGTGGTAAGAAGCTGCGCTGTAATCCTGATGACACATGGTTCAAATGCACCAGCTGTTTGCGGGAGAAGGATGGGCAATCTCCTCCCGAGCTTCTGGAAACCCACCAGAAGCTCACATATGGGTTGGTTCCAACTTGACGGTACACAATACCATCAGCACACACGCCAGCGAAAAGCTGGAAATGACCAAAATACTAATTTTGATGACTCAAACAATCTTATGTGTCATTACTAATTTTGATGTGTCAAAACAAAAATGTATTTAAAAAATGTGATATGAGACAGTTAGTTAACTAGCTAGCTGGATTTATTTTAAGGAATGGCTCATGCACTAATACAGGCAAAGCCCTAAATCTGTAGGCCAAATCTCAAGTTAGAGGCACCTGGAGAGGCTGTGTCTTGAGCTTTTGGCTTTAGAGGATACCAACCTCAGAGGCAGCTATGTCCAAAGTTTATTGTTGGAAAACAGCGTCAAAGATGGTTGGCTTCAGATACTGACAAGTCCACCGTCACCTAGTATAGAATGATTTAAGTCATGGTTTAAGATCATGAAACAGATAGACAGATGCAGATCTGACAAAAAGCTCTTCAGATTTTGCCAGAATCCAAACATAGATACCATGCAGGCCATACCATTGAGAAGACCTATCCTTAATAAGATAAAGCTAATCATATCTTGTGTGTGTGTGTGCGCACACACACACATGATTTTTTAAATTATACTATCATATCTTGACACATAAGCTCATAATCTGACCTTGTCAACATCATGTTGGGTTTTGTTGGCACTGACCTGCGAGTTAGAATTGACTCATAACTAACTGACCATTCAGAGGGCTATAAATAGCTTAGGAGGAGATTGCCTGTCTTTCTCCCGAGGAACAGCTGGTAGATGGAAACCAGCTGTCGTTGAGCTGTAGTACAGTTTCATATTAACCTAGGCCACCTTAGCTCTCTATTAATTTCAGAGAGGTTAGAATGCACAGCATATAAAATAGTCACATTATACTGAGGATCATGATCACATTTTTCATTTTTCAGTTTGTGTTTTGTTATTATATTAGAGAATCTATTGTTGAAAGCTATACCTGACAGTCTTGCCCCTGCATTTCACATTTATGTCCTTAATTTATTTTGAATTAATTTTTTTGGTGTATGATATGAGGCATGAATCTTGTTTCATTTTTCTACATGTGGAAATTCAGCTTTCCCAGTATCATCTATTGAAGAGACTTTTCTTTCTCCACTGAACAATCATTCTTGTAAAAAACCAATGTTATTTATTTTGAACTCTAAATCTTATTTCATTGTCTATTATTGCACCAGTATCAAGCGATTTTGATTACTATGGTTGTAAAATGAGGAAGTGTGAATCTTCATGTTTTGTTTTTCTCTTTCAACATTGTTTTGAGTATCTAGGGATCTCTCGTAGATTTTTTATTTTAGTAAAAAATGATGCTGAGGTTTTGGTTGAGATTGCATTGAATCTATAGATCCTTTTGGTTGGTATTTACATCTTAACAGTATTAAATTTCCAATCCAAGAATTAGGTACATCTTCTATTGATTTAAATTTTATTTACTCTATTTCAGTAGTGTCTTGTGGAACTGCCAGTTATTTAAGATGGATTCATGGTGTGAAGGATATTATTGCTGATGTAGACCAATCTTGATTGAAAGCAGAGAATACCAGAGAGAATTTTACTTATGTTTTATTGATTATCTGAAGACATTTTAAATGTGTATCATAATACATTGCAGCAACAATAAGAATGATGGAAATCCCAGAACACATAATGGTGCTCATGCAAAACTCTTCATAGACCAAGAACAGAACAAGGGGGCATTGTGTGTTTTAAAATCAGGAAAGGTGTGCATCACTATATAATCCTCCTAAATCTATTCAATCTGTATGCTGAGCAAATAATTCGAGAAGCTGGACAATATGATGAAGAATGTGGCATCAGATTGGAGGAAGACTCATCAATAATCTACAACATTGCTTGCTGAAAGTGAGGAGAACTTGCTGCAAAAGTTCAAAAACTACAATCTTCAGTATGGATTGTTGTTATGTACTCTTGAATTGGAATTGACCCATAGCTGCTCATAGCATGGGTTTTCAGAGGCAGTTAATCACACAGAAGGAGATTGCCCATCCTTCTCCCATGGAGCAGCTAGTGACCTTGAAATGCATACCCTCAATATTGCATCACAGCTTATTGCCACTAGATTACATCTCAAAATCAAGAAGACAAAAATTCTCATCAATGAACTGGTAGGCAACACCATGATAGAGAAAAGATTGAAGTTGTCAATCATTTTATTTTATTTGAATCCACAATCAACATTCATTATAGCAACATTCGAAAACCACAAAGTGATATATTACATTGGGAAAGCCTGATGTCAAGGACCTTTCCAAAGTGCTAAAGACCAAGGATGTCACTTTAAAGACATACACTTCATCTAAGCCATGTTTTTTTCAACTGCCTCCTATTGATTAAAACAAGCTTGGAAGCAGGAGTGGCATCCACTTCCAGAATAGCTTGCCTCTGGAAACCCTATGAACCTGAAGGAAGGATGAAAGTTATACAAGTGTTCAGGTCTTTCATTCATAGGGTGACTATGAGTCATCTATAATTCAACGGTACTTAACAACAACATGGAGAGAGCTCAGTTGGCTAGTGGACAGAAAGTAATGCTACTGAGCCAAATGTGAGTGATTTTAACCTGTGGCCCTGAGGCCTAGTTTTAATTGGTTTTTGGTCAAACATTCTTATAAGTAGCATAGCACTGGTCTGTCTATTTGCTGTACAGGGGTAACTCGTGGTTGCTGTGATGCTGAACACTGTGACAGTGATGTGTCAAATGTGATAATGGTTATCCATGATGGACAGTGTTTGATGGATCTCCCCAATCAAAACAAGCTTGGAAGCAGGAGTGGCATCCACTTCTGAAAGAGCTTGCCTCCAGAAACCCTATGAACTTAGAGAAATGATGAAAGTTATAAGTGTTCAGGCCTTTCATTCATAAGGTTGCTATGAGTTGTCTACAACTCGACGGTACTTAACAACAACAAGCACCTATGGATTTCAAAATTGAACAATGAATAAAGAAGACTGAAGAAGAATGGATGCCTTTGATTTGTGGTGTTGGAGGTGAGTACATAATATCCAATGGATTCTCAAAAGAACAAACAAGTCTTTCTTGGAGGAAGTGCAACCAGACAAGAATGGTGAAACTTCATCTCACATACACTGGGCATGCTCTCAAGAGAGGCCAGTTCTTATAAAATGACTTAATTCTAGAAAAGGTTGGAGGATCAGAGAAGGAGAAAAAGACACCCGCCCCCCAAAGATAGATTGACTGTAACAATGAGCTGGAGTACAACAGAGGTCATGAGGATAGTACAGCATGGGGCAAGGTTCAGATCTGCTGTTCATAGTGTTGCTATGAGTCGTAGTTGACTTGACGGTATGTAACAAGTCTTTTGCAGCCTTGGTTAAATTTATTTCTAGGTGTTTTGTTCTCTTACATTGTATTGTAAATGAAATTCTTTCCCTTTCAGATTTCTTATTGCTGAAGTATGGAAACACAACTGATTTAATTTGCTAACCCCATACCATGCAATTTTACCAATTTCCTCTATCGTTGTTGTTAGTAGACATCATGGAATTGAATAAGACTTATAACAACCCTATGAACAAGATTTGAAGCCATCCCTGTATTCCCATAATCTCTAAAATGCTTGAGCTCATTGCTGTAGCATCTGGTTGAGAAAGGTTACCACCTTGAGAAGGTACAACCCTGAAGCACATCTTTCTTAATTTTAGACCTTGTTGCTTATTTGGGTTTTATATAAAAAGGACCACATCATCCATGAATAGAGATTTTTCCCCCCAATATACATCCTCTCTTTTTCCAGTTCTCCACATTTCCAAGTATGATGTCACTCTCCAAGGACATCTTCTTAGCAATATGCCCAGAGTATGTGAGCTTTATCATTTTTGCCTCCAAGAAGTACACTGGCTGCATTTTTCCAAGACATATTTGTTTGTTCTTTTGGCAGTCTATAGGCTATTCAGTAATCTTCTCCAACACCACAGCTCAAAGGCATCAACACTTCTATCATCCTTATTCATTGTCCAGCTCTCAGACACATAGCAAGTGACTGAAAGACCATGGCCTGAAACAGGAGCATCTTGGTTTTCAAACTGATATCATTGCTACTCTACAATTTGGAGAGGTCCCGGACTGCAGACTTTCCTAGTGCAATGCATCCCATAATCTAATGATGATTGATACTAAAGGTGTTGATTGAAAGTCCAAGTAAAAGAACTATGATATAATCATCTCACCCCAGTCAGAATTTCAGAATTTAACAGGGCAGCAAGCAACAAAAGCTGGCGAGGTTGTGGAGAAACTGGAACCCTTATTTACTGGTGGTGGAAGTGTAAAATGGTGCAACCACTGTGGAAGGTGGTGTGGCGCTTTCTCAAAAAGTTGCAAATAGAAATACCATTTGACCTAGCAATTCCACGACTGGGAATATACCTCAAAGATACCATAACTGCCACCCAAGCAGATATATGCACACCCATGTTTATTGCGGCTTTGTTCACAATAGCAAAGAGTTGGAAACAACATAATTGCCCATCAACAAAAGCATGCATAGAGAAGCTGTGGTATATTCACACAATGGAGTGCTATGCTGGATTGAAAAACAAGGAACTCATGCAATATTATTAAGAATGAGTGACCCTGGAGGACATTATGCTGAGTGAAATATCTCAGTCACAAAAGGACAAATACTGCATAGAGCCACTGTTGTAAAACAGGACTGACATCGGGGTTGGGAGGAGACTGAGAAAGAGGGGATAAATATTGTATACTGCATTGAAACAGATAAGCAAGAAAACTGTTTAAAAGGGATATATAATTAGGTATTATTGTCATGACAGTAGTCCAGAACGAAGGCTGCATAATGGAGTGGATGTGGGGGGAGGGACTGTAAAACAATGAGAGAGTTTTTCTTTTACTTTTCAAAGAGAAGAGTGAAATGAGGAGGGGGCCAGGGTGCGCAGGGAGGGAGAAAAGTGCAACAATGAATGAATGGAAATCCAAGTGTCTGTAAATTTTCATTAAAATTAATAATAATAAAAAGAAAAAAAACCCAAAAAGACCCCCTTACCATTTAAATATAATAAAATGGGTCACACACACACACACACACACACACACACACACACACACACACAGTCCAAGTAAGATTGAATTGAAATTGTGGATAGCTTCAATCCTTTCTCCATCTATCATAAGGTTAACTGTTGTTCCTGTAGTGAAGACCTGTTTTTTTTGATGTTGAGATGTAATCCTTACTGAAAGCTGTAGTCTTTGATCTTTTTCAGTAAGCACTTTATATCCTCTTCACTTTCAGCAAGCAGAGTTGTACCGTATACATAATGCTGGTTGTTGATGAGTCTACCTCCAGTTCTGTTGCTATGTTCTTCATAGCTTCATGAATTATTTGCTTAGCATACAGCATGAATAGGTATGGAGAAAGATACAACTCTAATGTACCCCTTTCTTGATTTTATTGTTCTCTTGCTCCATTTGGACAACAGCTTGTTGGTCTAGGTGTTCTGGGATCCCCATTCTTTTCAATGTTAGCCATAATTTGTTATAATCTACACAAATTCCTCTATTATTTCTGGAAATTTTCTTGTGCTTTGGGTTTTCTATTCATGGATTGTGCCATCATGAATAGAGATATTTTATTTCCAATCTACACAATTTTTACCTATTTTTTCCCCTTTCATTGTTGAACTGGTTGTTATTGTTATGTGCCATCAAGTCACCTGTGCCCCATAGTGACCCTTTGTACAGCAGCTCTGAACCCTGCCCTATCCTGAGCCAGCCTCACTAATTCTGACACAACAATCTCCATTGTCCCAATTACTATATCATTCCATCTCATGCAGGGTCTTAACCTGCTGCACTGTCTCTTCACCATTCTAAGCATGATATCCTTCTTAAAGAACCAGTCTCTCCTGGACACATTCCCAAAGGATGTGAGATGAAGCATCAAAATCCTAGCCTCCGAGGAGAAACTTGGTTTCACCCCCTCTAAGATGGACTTATTTATTTTCTTGTCAGTCCATGATATGTTCAAGACTCCTCCAGTACCACAACTAGAAGGCATCTATTCTTCTGTCATCCTTAGACATTTTCCAACTCTCTGAAGCATAACAATTGAGAAGACCAGCCTGAATCAAGCGCACCTTAGAATCTAGACTGATATCATTGATTTTCAGCACTCTGGATCATTCCCTGACAGCAGTTTTTTCCAATGTAATTCGTCTTTTGATTTCTTGACTTCTGGTTTTAAGAGTGTTGATTGTGGTGCCGAGCAAGCTGTAATTGTTAACAACTTCAATTTCTTCTCTATCTATCATGGTACTACCAATTGACCCAGTGTTAAAAATCTTTGTCTTCTTGATGCTGAGCTTCAATCTATATTGAAGACTACAGTCCTTGACCTTCTGCAGCAAGTATTTTAGGTCTTCATCTGAAGGACTATGGAAAAGTTAACTTTTAACCCTTCTCAGGTAGAAGCCATAAAACCTCACAGGATTATGAGAAAACTTAACTTTTGCCCTCTTTTTCAGAAAAACAGGGCCATAAACCGCTCAGAAAAACAAGGTCATAAAACGACTCACCCACATCTGGGAGTATAGATAAGAAGGGAAATTCTGGGAGTTGTTTTTCTGAACTTTACTCCCCCACTCCCCACCCCCCACGCTTGCCAGGTGCGCCAACTCGCTTTTTCTTTTTTAATTTAGGTTGTTTATTTTTCATTTCAATGAACATCTACAGAGATTTTGGGATTCCATTCATTCATTGTTGCACCCTTCTCCCTGCACAA
>NW_006400051.1:2813377-2837835 GCF_000299155.1 Elephantulus edwardii | reverse complement strand
ACTTTTAGACTATTCTCTCCCCCATAGACTTCAATGCCGTAAACATATTTCATCCAGTTTTTCTCAGTCTTACCCCCACCCCAATGCCAGCCTCACCAATCAGATAGTTTTCTCCGCTTACCCGCGTACGCCAGATTATTACCAATCAGAACTGCCTACCTCAGTGTGTATTCAAATAACACCAATCAGCAACCCTCCGTGTGTGTTAACCCATGTTTGCACGGGTTATTACCTTTATAAGCTGTGTGTACCCCTAACTCGGGGCTCAACTCCTCTGCCTCTGTGTAGATTATGCGCGCTGGAAGGAATAAACACCTTATGCTGTTTGCATCAAGGACCATCTCTCGTGAGTGATTAGTGCTGGCGTCTGATCTTACTGTGGTCCGGCTCTGCGGATCCAACACATCAGTTTCAGCAAGCAAGGTGGTGTCATTTGTATATTGTAGGTTGTTGATGAGTCTTCCTCCAATCTTGATGCCACACTTCTCCTTATAAAGCCCTGCTTCCCAGATGATCTGTTCTGCATATAGATTGAATAGGTATGGAGACAGAATGCATCCCTGACACACTCCTTCCCTGATTTTGAACCATGCAGTGTTTCTCTGCTCAGTTCTGAAGACTGCTTCCTAGTCCAAGTATTGACTTCATATAAGCACGATCAAGTATTCTAGGATTCCCATTTACCTCAAGGTTAGCCACAATTTGTTTTGATCCACACAGTCAAATGCCTTTGCATAATCAATGAAACAGAGATAGTCCTTCCTCTGGTAGTCTTTGCTTTCTGCCAAGATTCATCTCACATTGGCAGTAACATCTCTAATGCCATGACCTCTTCTAAACCCAACTTGTATTTCTGGTAGTTCTCTGTTAGTGTACTGTTCCAGTCATTTCTGGATAAGGTTCAGCAGGATTTTGCTAGTGTGTGATATTAGTGATATTGTTCAATAATATCCACACTCTGTTGGGGCACCTTTTTTTTTGGAATGGGAATAAATATGGATCTCTTCAAGTCTGTTAGCCAAGTAGTTGTCCTCCAGATTTCTTGGCACAACTTGGTGAGCACATGTGGGGCAGCACCTGTTTGTTGAAATATGCCAATTGGTATCAATTTTCGGGGCTTTTTGACAAGTCCTTCAGTGCAGCCTGAGCTTCTTCCTTTATCACCACTGACTCTTTATCATACATTGTTTCTTTTAAAGAATTTTTTTTTGTATTTACTATCAAATTGGATCTGACTGGTACAGGAGAAGATTGTGCCTCCTTCTCCAGCAGAGTATCTGGTGGATTCAAACCACATACCTCTGGGATTGCAGTGCAGTTTCTTGCCACTTAGGCCACCAGAGCTCCCTTCATAGGTTGTTTCCTGAAATTCTTCTATGTCACCCAATTCTTTTTGGTACAATGACTCTGTATACTCCTTCTACCTTCTTTTAATGCTTCATAAATTGTTCAATATTCTGCTCATAGCATCCATAAGCATTACAACTTGCTGCTTGAATTTTTCTTTAGTCCTTCACCTTAAGAAATGGTGAATGAGTTGGCCCTTTTGATTTTCTTTTTTTTTTCCCTATAAATATTTTCTTTTTATTTATTTTGTGTTTGGAAGTTGCAGTTTTAAGTACTATTAACAGAAAATACATTAACAAAAACATCCTAACAAGTGAAAAAAATAATTATAAATGCTGGAAAAATTGGCCTCATTAACATATTTACAGACATTTACTTAATACATACTCCAATGAAAATTAATTATATGACATTTATACAAACATTAACATTTCCAAATCACTCTGAGTAAGGAGCACATCAGTTCCTTGATATCTATAATTAAAGGTGAAAGTCGTTCCATTTCTGAAGGCAGAGCAGACAAGCAACAGCCATGGTCACTCTGAAATACTGCTGACATACTGTTCTCCTCCTTCTTCTAACGCTGCTTCTACTGAGTAAGTGTCCTTATGCTTTTTCTTCTCTTTGCACTGATCTTCTTGCAACTTCAGAATGATGTTTTGGATTTCCTCTCTTTTTGTTCTCATTCTTGGGGGAGGAAACCAGTTTACCAGATTCATAGGTAGTTCAAAATTGAGAATTGGGTTCTCAAAAAAGCTCTCTACATACTGCAATACATACACACCACAATCACTGAAGTTGTTTTGCTGTGGTACTTTTGGATTAGAGCCTTTCATCACATCTTTGGAAAAACATCTTTTGCTTCCCTTTTTTAACTTCCCATTCTACTTCTAGATACTCTCTCAGAATTTTTACAACATTTGACCGAGAAGGGCCTCTGAGTGAGTCCATAAGCAGGATACAAGGCTGTTTACAGATTGTAGGCTTTAAATGCCACTGTCCTATTTCTGAGTTGCAGTTATCATCAGCAAGGAATCCATCATCACTGCTATCTTCCTGATTATCCTGATCTTCTGAGAAGTCGATCAGTTCATCTTCAAGCATTTTACCACCTTCAGATGATTCATCACCATAGTTTAATCTGATTTTACTTAAACCATGCTTCATTAAGGGGTACAAAAATAAAATCCTTCTCAAAAATATCTACATGTTGAGTCCAGGTTTTCACTCTCCCATGTCGTTTTTGCTGTATTGATAGATTAGTTGTTTCATGAAGATTTCTCCTCTCTCTCTGATTAAGGCGTTTATAGAAAAAAGAACTGAAAATATGAATGCGGTCGGCATCTTCTTTCTTCAATTTTTCAAGCACCAAATACTTCAAATAGAAGTCTATAATAACATCATTTAAAAATTCTCCTTCATTTAGACAGTGTAGGTCCTCATTAGTAACCGAAATGCTTCCCTTAGCTGGAGGTGGTGGATATACTATTAATTTTTCTACTGGACTGGCCCTTTTGATTTTCTGACACCAGTTCCTTGCACATTTCATTGTACTTTGCCTTGTCTTCTCAAACTGCCCTTTGGAATCTTTTACTCAGCTCCTTAACTTTTTTATTTCTTCCCTTTTCTTTGGCAAAGCAAAACTGGTTATTACCGGCAATGAAATATTGACTAGAAATGATTGTAAGAATTGCCTCATTTTGCATTTCAAGGAGAAGCTTCTCAAACTTTCTCCATTAAATAGAATGCTGGCTGTTTGGTTTTGCCTTTAATTGTATTTAGAATCTTCTCTTCCTTATAAATCTTAAAGATTTTAATAAAAATAGGTGCTGAGTTTTGAGTACATCTGTAGAGATTATCACATGATTCTTGTCTCGTATGATGTCATAAATGGTGTCTAAAATGTGGTACTTGCTATAACAGTGGGATGGAAAGAAAATTAGGGCTGTGGGTAGAATAGTACACCAAAACGAACAAGCAGGCAAGCAAATATGCAATAGTAATCACAAAACCCAAATAAATAAGCAAAACCAGCTTCTGTGGAGTAGATTTAAGCTTGTGTTGATACTGTAAGTGTCAGCATCGAATCATGCTCCATAGAGGTTTTAAGGATTGATTCTCCCTCTTCCCCCCAGAGAAAAGCATCTGGTCATTCTCCTGGGGCTTTTTTAGGTGAACTCAAGCCACTACCTTTGTGGTTAAAAGACAGGTCCTTAATCATTTGCATCACCTGAGGTTATTAGATGAAGAAAAGAGGTAGGCCTTAGGGATATGAATGAATGGATTGTTGAAGTTGAAGGAACTGGATTCCTACCTTGCACAGCATGGGGTACTTGGACTTTGTTAAATGTCAAATAAATGTAATAAAACTATTTTTTTAAAACTCCTGGGACTATATCCAGGGAATATATTTATGAAGAGAAAATGATTTGACAACTGTATTGAACAAATACCTAGATTGAAAACTCAGAGAAACAAGTTATTGACTTTTTGCATTTATGTGAACAGAAAAAGCTTTTTAAAAAACCATTTCTTTTCCCCAAAAACTATTTGATTGCACACTCAGTTCTACACACTGTGCTGTTCTTGCTGTTTTTGAACACCTCTGAGTTGGCCCCTCACTTTTGGTGACCCCACATATGATGGAATGAAATGTTTCTTGTCTCTGTGATCCATTGTGAACTGAACCATTTTTATGCACTGAATTTTCACTGGCTCATATTTGGGAATAGAGCTCCAGGTTTTGCTTCCTGCTCCATCTTGGTCTTGAAGCATTGCTGAAACCATAGCTGTATATAAGCCTCCATAGTACATCAGTATATTTTTCTGAGAATTGATCCTCGATCTCCTAAAGGGAACTTGAGAATTCTAACAGTGAACCACCATGCCCACAACACATCCAACCTGTTGAGTTCAGTCAAACACCGTCCATACATTTGCAAATGGTAGTACAGTACTACCTTCCTCATTTGATTCCACAGCTGTGATCTCTGTAAGTGGAAGGAGATTGTGTGCCTGTAGCTCTAATTTGAACAATTTTCAACTCCCCCAAAATGCTTTGGGGCACTGCAAATTGTGGCTTAAAAGTGTCTCTCCACAGGAGATTCTCACATGTGAAGAGTGATTTGAGGTCTAGATATAGCTGTTTGCACCTGGAATTATTTTCTTGTGCTATAAATGTACTAGAGGTGTTTGGGGATTAATGCAATCGAAACTGTAATTATCAACTTCCTATTAAAAATATTTTTCAACTATTTAATACTTCCGTTATTTTCATAGTAATGAAATAAGCTGTATTGATTGTTAATATATTCCTCTCTGGGATCTCTTCCAAAAGTATCTGCCAGATCTAGGTCATATTCTGCCTCCCCTTCCCTGCCTTTAACAGGAATCAAATGGAGAATTCCCAGTACAAATCTTTTCTAATACTTCTACATTAATTCAAATCAACAGAGATTTGCTCTGTTTTCAGTTTTTAAAAAAATTCTATTAGTATATGGAAAGAGGAGAGTGAGGAAGGGAGGCCCTGTGATGGGTCAGCTAAAGGTAGTACCTTGCAAAAGGTGTTGGCTATCAGTGTTGCTAGATGGATTTTGTCACAAGAAATTGCTTGCGGTGAGGCAAGCCTGGAGCAAAGCTTACCTTTAATAATAATAGTAGTAAAATAAGTATTTTATGCTTTTTTAATTTTCTTTAGTCCAGGGATGCTTTTAAAGGGTGTAATTTCCCCAATGAAATCTGACTGAAACAGAAGGACGCAGAGGAAAGTGCTTGGATTTTGGATTGGTTTCCATTTTTGGTTCTGCCATTTGTCAGTTGTAGTACTGTGCACAAGTCACTTAGCTTCTCTAAGCCACAATTTCTTCATTTGTAAATTGGAAGTAATATCAAACTGCAGGAACTGAGGAGCAGAGGATTCAAGATCTCCAGGGAGGAGGAAGATTTCAAGCTATGAAATCTGAGGCTCATGCTTTAGTCATAAATAGACATTGGGAGTGGTAGTAACAGGATGTGGGGGGCTCACACCTGTGGACTGATCAGACTGGATCATGAAAACCACTGTCCAAGGGTCCTGACTGCACAGCATGATCACTGGGAGCTCTAAATCATGCACATTGCCATGTGCCACTCATTTGATCCTAGACCAATGAGCTGAGTTCTTGGGAACACACAAGAGGGGAATTCGGGAAAAGTTTTACCAGGTGTCTCTAATATACTGCCAGGGTAGATGATGTTGTTCTGGGGCAATTCTCAAAAGTGTGATCTCTCTGTAGATGTTCATTGAAGTGAAAAATAAACAACCTAAATTTAAAAAAAAAAAAAAGTGTGATCTCTCACCCATGGCATCATCACTGCCTGGGAATGAGTTGGAAGTGCACCTTCTCAGCTCTGACCCGGACCTTCAGACTCAGACAAGGCATGAAACTAGCAGTATGCAGTAACTCACCTTCTAGGGGCTACCTACACACTGACTAACTGTCCAAAGAACTTTAGGGTCATAGGATCCAGGAAGACTTGCTGCTTTTCCCTGCTTTGTGCCTTGTTTCCATGGGACACTGAAGGACTGAAACAGCTACTTGCTCTGTATGTGGAAAAGGAAAAGGGAAAATAAATGGAGGCTAATAAACTTTCTGTTCATGATTATGTCGAAATGCTATCCAGCCACAAACAAGCTTGAGGCCTGGTAAAAGTGGGCAATTTGTAAATTCACGGCTTGTGTGGTAGTAGGAGAGGGGGTGATTGCTGCCAGGACTTTGAGGGTACTATTCAGTACTGTGGCTTCCCTTCCAAGAGGGAGTGGGGTGAAGGTGGCTTGTCCTCCAGTCTCTTCGAGCTGGCCGGCCTTGCCTCTTGACTAGGAAAGTCTCTGATTACTTGCCCACATCTGCTTGTAAGAGATGTGGTCCTGAGACCTGTCCATGTTTATGTGGCTATTCTGGACTTCCCTCTACCCCTACAAAGAAACATCTATGAGGTAGAAATGGCCACATGTGCAGTCTGTGAGCCTTTGTAGGCTGGCCTCACAGGATTTTCACCCTTTTAAGAGGTTTTGAGGCCCTGGGAAGAAAAACTTCAGAGCATGGCCTCCTTGAAAAGGTCAAGGTTTGGCTTAAGGACACAGGATGCTCGAACACTTACATCTTGTCTAATTTGTCTTGGTACACCTAAAGCTTGGCTGCTAGAACCAGCACTTAGACATCATGCTTGGTGACCTCACTCGGGGGAGGTATTTATAATGGTGCCTACCTGTCTTACAGAGTGTGAAGCTTCACAGAGAGAATGTGCAGAGAGAGCTTGGTTGACCATGACTAGCGAAGCACCTCAGAAAGTCCACCTGGTTAGCATAATGGTGCAGACTCCTGCTCCAGTGCCTGTGCCTGTGCTCCCCTGTGCCTGGGACTTCCCTGTGGTAGTAGTGGCCTTGTTCAGGGTGACAGTCTACACACTTATCTTCTCTCTAGGCCACAGTTCATTGGTGGCAAAGATGGCTTCTTCCATCTGTTTCTACACGTCTAGCACAGGCCTGTCCAGAACAGAGACACTGAGGTTACTGAATGTGGAGTAACTAGACTCCAGACATAGGTTTTCATCATTGGACCTCTGTAGTCAGGGTTACATGTTTCTTCTCATGCTGCTTGAGGCACCAGAGATGTCCTTGTCAAAGGAAAAAAAAATAAACCTTGCTCCAGATAAATGTTAAAAGAGGTAACCAATCATTTGCTATTGTCTTAGCTGACTCGTATCAATCTCATGTGTGGCACAGTAGAGTAGTTTTCAGAGACTCAGTTGTCAGGTCATTCTTCCAAAGCAACTCCAGAAAGACTAGAACCTCCAGCAATCAACTGTGTTAATCACTGCACCACTAGGATGGCGACTTTATTTAAAAAGGATTATAGAAAGGGAGAAGAACAGAGCATCAGTGGTGAGGAGAGACACAACAGTCAAATTTAAGCCCCTCTTCTCAAGGCAAGAGTTGGGGAGAGTTTTAAAACTTAAGTATAGTAGTAGAAGGCAGGGGTGCTTCTGTGGTAAATTCTCACTTTGCTTATTTGAGACCTCAGTTCACTCCAACCAATGCCCCTCATATGTTGTCCCCACTCTCTGTCTTTGGAGGCCTGTGTGCTGCTATGAGGCTGAACAGAAGTCAGCGAATCCTCCAGACTAAGAAACAATGAAAAATCTGTGATCTACTTCTGAAATGCAGCCAGTGATAATGATCCCATTCCCAACTGGTCATAGGAATGGCATCAATCTAGGCAGCGTTCTGTTCTGTATTGCATGGGGCTGCCACAAGTGAGGGGTGACTTGATGGAGACTAATGACAAGTGTGCTAGTGAAAGAACACATAAGTACTGCAGAATGTTAGTAGGGTTGAGCAATGAGGTGTTTTGGCTGCATGGAGTTATCTTCTTGATTTTCTGTGATGGGCAGATGGTGTATGTTCCAAATTTTATAAGACCAGGGAAAGAGGGATCTGGGGATTAGAGTTGGAAAGAAGTTCACTAGAATTTAGTCAAACTGAAGGGAATGTTAGCTTCATTGTGGTGAACACAGAAGAGTAAGGGGATTTTCACAGGGCTTGGATAAGTTTAAACATTATCATCCCCATCCTCTCTCTTTGTTCTGTGTATCTCCCCTCCAGCACAGTAATTCTGGCCTTTTGGCTTCGAAGACAGGCAAGGGTGGGGGTGGGGAAATTGAGTAAGGTTAGAGGGTCTGATCAATGGAGGCTTATGCAAAAGCATAGACCTAAGTAGACAATAACAATCACAACAGAACCTCTGGTCACTGGCATTCAGACAAAACAAAGCAACACCCACCCAAAAAATCCCCCACAACCCTTTAAACTTCCCACAATTCTAACATGCCAGAAGTCCAGAAAATACTTAAGGTTGCATTCTTAGACTCTAACAGAAAGGGAGAAAGTGCTTCTGTGGTTTTGGGTTCAGAGATTGTGGACTTCTATCTGTGAAAAAAAAATACCATATAGACTACCTGCAGTGATAGTGCTGTGCTCATCCTCTTGCAAAGTAATAAAGTGTTTTCAGTGATTGCACAGAAAGTCCATTGCAAAAAAGGAGCATGACTGCTGTGATTAAAACACTGGCAGCACCTTGACATTATTTTCATGCATATGAATAATTTATTTTTCACCTTAATGTTGCATCAGCATGGCTGTTTCAAGGGAATATATAGCAAAATATTTAAGCTATCAAAAGAGTCACTGATTCTTTTAGCTGGGCCTTCTGGTAAGGAGGCTTTTGATGAGGGAAAACAAATCAGATTCCAAGTCTTTTATCTGAAAGGAGCTTGAATGGTTGAGATTGATAAGGACAGTTAATTAGGGCAGCCCAAACTGGGAGGCTCATGAAATCAATCTAACAGTTGAAAATACTTTGCAAGGGTTTTATGTTGCTGCTGTTATGTGGTGTTGAGTTGATTACAACTCATAGCAACCCTATCAATAGCAGCCTGAGACAAACTCACCATCTTTGACACACTAGCCACTACTATTATAGTCATTGTGTCAATTCATCTTGACGAAGTTCTACCTCTCTTGTGTTGACTCTTCACCTTTCTTTTTTTGTTTTTTTTAAATTAGTTGAGAATTTTAATAGACAGTGCAGACCATAATTTCATCTGAATATAAATGTATGCACATGTGTTTCCAATGAGTTATCTATCAGTTATCACAAACAGCAACAAGGACCTTAGAGCTATGTTAGAAAAATGTATAGCTGGAATTTAATTCTAACAATCTCATTTACTCTCAAGAGAATATCATCCATTTCATATCAGTGTCACAAACTCCAAAGAACAGAGGAGTAGGATCGAGGAGTAGGCCAGAATGGTAAACACAGGGGCCAGCACACAGGTGATGGACAGAAATACAATTCTTGAGGAAATAAAAATCAGACATATTATTACAGCTAAATACAAGGAAAAGCCTATGGCTTCTTAAAAACGACTTTTCTGCCAGTACCATACAAGTCTTACAAAGAAATGTGCGACAGGTCAACTGATTTAAAAGGACAGAGGCTACATTTTCAGATAATTTTGACTGCAGTCAACTCTTTCCATTGAGGATTCAGCAGTGGAGTTAGCGTAGTCCAGAATTTCAATGTTGGATTTGCAAATACAGTTTATTTTACAGAAATTCAACATTATAAACAGCAGGCACCCCCCATCCCGCCGCCCGCCCCGCTAGGTGCAGACCATGCTATGCAGAGTGAGCAGTGATGCGGCGCTAGTGCTTTGGAGTGGGATTCAGCGAGATGGCAATCTGCCTGCCCCATGTCCTGCCTGCCCTGCACGCACACGCGCCTGCCCACTGCTGTAGGCCACCAGAGTCTGTCTGGGCCTAGTCTGGGGCTGGACCAGTTATATGGTTCCAGCCCAGGTCTCCAATTCTTTCATGTCGTTGTCTTCCTCTTCCTTTTTCTTGGTTGGTTTTGATGGTAGGGCTATAGAGGGAACATTTGGTAGAGGGACTGTTTCGGGTCCACTGATTTCCAGCAAATTCTTGTCTAGTTCCTCTTGTTCTAGTTCTTCTAATTCTGCCATGAGCTCATCCTCATCAAACTCTTCTCCAAAACCAACAGGTTTTGAAATAGCTGTTGAGATCTCCTCTGCGAGTTCTTGTTGGTCAGCAATGTCCTGCATTAACGCATCGACCTGATCAATGTCCATGTTGTCGTGAGCAGCCTTCATGGCCTTGGCGGCATAGCCCATATTCTTGAGCACCTCGGTATTAGTGTTGGCATTCTCCAAGGCCTCCTGCTGGAACTCGATGGTTGAGTGTGCCGTCAATCTGTGCCAAGTGCTTCTCATATCTCTTCTTGCGCTTTAGTGCCTGAAGGGCTGCGCTTGTTTTTGGTGCCGTGTTTCTTGGCAGCAGTCAGTTCCTGTTCAATCTTCTTCTCCAGGAACTCCTGTTTCTTGTTTAGCATCTCCTCCGTGTCCCGCAGTCGCTGGATGGCCTCTTGCGGGGTTAGGTCGCCCTTGCCAGCCTTACCCTCTCCGGCCCCGAACAGCTTCCTGAACACCGACATGGTTGCTGCTCGCAGCGCGGGCCTGCGCGACCTGTACCCCGCTGCTCCCTGCCACCTCCGACTCTTCACCTTTCAATCATAATGTCCTTCTCCAAGAATTAGCCCCTTCTGACAATATGCCCAAAGTATGCAAGATGAAGTTTCACCATCCTTACCTCCAAGGAGCAACTTGGTTTCATTTTTTTTTCCAGAACAGATTTATTTGTTCTCTTGACAAGCCACAGTATATTCAATACTCTTCTTCAGCACCATAACTTAAAATCATTGATTCTTCTTCTGTCATCCTTAGGCATTGTCTAGCTTTCAGATGCGTAGCAAGCAACCGAAAAGACCATGACTTGGATCAGGCACACCTTAGTCTTTAGACTGACATCACTGTTCTTTAGCACTCTGGCATATCCTTGACAGTAGATTTTCCCAATGCAATTAGTCTATTGATTTCCTGACTGTAGTGCCAGGTGTCTTGATTGTAGACCTAAGAAATTGCTGACAATTTCCCCTTTCTCCAACTACTTTGAAAATCTGTGATGCTCACTAATTCAAGATGTTTTTGCTCTTACAATCTGAGCCTCTTTGTGCCATTAAATCACAAACTTACTCATTTACTCATTGATTTTGAGTTGGAACCAACTCATAGCTGACCCTCCAATATGTTTCTGAGGCTGTAAATGATGTAGGAGGGGACTGGCAACCTTTACCATGTAGAGCCAGTTGTGGATTTGAACTATTAGACATGTGGCCTTCAGATGAGCAGTGTAACTCCCAATGAATTATGCCTCCAAATATCCCTAAGTCACTGACATCCTTTAGTTTATATATTTCCCCCAATTTTTATTTGGGATTTATATATGAATGACTATTTAAAAAATGTGTAGAACACAATTCTTACCAATAAGGAGCTTAGAATGTTGTGCATAAGAACAGATGTCAATTACAAACAAATTTATAAGTTCAAGGATAGAGAAAAAAATTACGAATGTAGAGGTTATTGTTGATATATACTTATATATATATATATCTTTTACTTTTTCTACTAGTTTATTTAAAAAATTCAAATACAAATTTGAACAAATTCTTTCAATTTCCCTCACCCCCTCATCAAATTGTACAGCCCAATGATTAACACCCCTTATTCCTGCACATTAAACAACAACAACAACCCCTGCACATCCTCATGCCTCTGCTTCCAGCCTCTCTCACCCCTCCTGGATCCTTATACTCATTCTACAATAACGATTTTATACAATATATATCCTTACGGGACTGAATTAGTTCACTCAGTATACTGCTCTCCAGTCCCTCCCAAGTTAGGTAATAATTTACAAAGTTATTGCTCCTCCGTGCTACTTAGTATTCCATTGTGTGAATGTATCATAATTTCTCAAGCCATTTGTTTGTGGTTGGACATTTAGGCTGTTTCCATGTTTTTGCGATGGTGAATAATGTGATATATACTTTTGAGTTGGAACAAACTCATAACTGATCTTCCAATGGGATTTCAGAGGCTGTAGATCACATGAAAGGAGACTGTTGATCTTTCACCCATAGGTAGAGGAAGAATATCTAATCAAGCCTGAATCTAAGTCTTCTTAGAGGAGGTAACATTTCATTTAGGTTTTGAAGGACAATATAAGATTAATGGTGGAAAAAGACAGAGAAATCAAATGAGTTGGATTATGTCCACTGCCTAAGGAATGAATATGGTCTTGTTAGAAGGGAGACCCAAAGGAGACAGAGTAGTCGTACTTCAGAATGCCAAGAAAGGCAGCCTGGAGTGGGTCTGACTGAATATTAGTTAATTCTTCTTGGATTGATCACTTAGTAGAAAGGGTTTAGACTCTGGAGCTAGAGAGATCTAACTATTAACCTGACATGGTGTTTTGCCAGTCATCAGAACAAAGGTATACCAATTTTGTTATCTGCTTATTATGATTGATGATGATATTTGTTTCAGAGTCTGAGGAGTTAATTAATTACCTGTGATAATCCCGGTGGAATAGAAAATGTTAGTTACCAGTCTGGGATATCAGATGGAGTATGTTGGACAAAGGCAACTCTGAACTATCAATCAACAGACTGTAATAAAAATAAAGCTCTTAAAGGATTCTGTGAGAGGAATGACCATAGTCAGGGAGACAAACCCAGAATCAAATAAGGAAGAGGTTGTCATGATGCTGTTATTAAATGATTTTGAGTCAGGTCCTAATTCATGGTGATCCCATACACTATTGAATCAAGCATAGGCAGGGCCTGCACCATCCCTGTCATTTGTTGTGGATTGGACCACTGTGACTCATAGGACTTCCATGGACTGATTTTCATAAACAGATTGCTAAACATTTCTTCCTAGTCTCTCATGGTCTGGAAACCTGTTCAGTCTCATAGCAACAAACAAGCCTCCACTGACAAATAGGTGTTGGCTAGTCATGGGGTGCTTTGGTTGAAGCCAAGATTCCGGCATGGCAGGGAAAAAATTCTATAACTGCTATAATACCAGGTGAGATGTTCTGTACCTCCTAGTCTGAAGTAGACCATAGTACAGACACTGTGTTAATGGCATGATCAGAAAAACTTTTAGTAACTGTATATGTAGGACAAAGATGAGTTAGAATCAACCCATAGCTGACCCTTCAGTGCATTTCAGAGGCCATAAATTGCATGGGAGGGGACTGTCCATCTTTCTCCCATAGAGAAGCTAGTGGGTTTTGAACCATGTACCTTTGTGTTAGCAGCACAATTCTTTACTGTTAAGCCACTAGTATTCCCTTGAACATCACAAAACCTCATTTGACATGATTCCACAAAATCTAGCTCCTGTTATAGGTGTGAGGAGTATTGAACATACACTAGACCGCCAAGAGAACTAATAGGGCTGTCTGTCCTGAAGAAGGTGGAACCAAGCTGTTCTTTGGAGGCAAAGATTTTGAGGCTCCGTATCATATACTTTGGGCATGTAACCAAGAGGGACCAGTCTTTGGAGAAGGATATCATGCTTGGGAGGGTCAAGGAACAGTGCAGGAGATGAAGACTCTGGATGAGATGGACTTACACAATAACTGGGGTAATTAAGGTAGATGTGTCAGAGACAGTGAGATTATCTCAGGAGAGAGCAGGGTTCAAAGCTGTTGTGCATAGGGTCACTATGAATTGTAGTCAACTTGATGGCACATAAGAACAACCACCACCACCATGTGCCACTTTGTATTTTTGGAGGAATGTGTATCTCTCTCTAGCTTTAGTTTGCTTGGCTCCACAATCAACACTATTGGTACTAGCAGCCAGGAAATTAAAAGATGAATTGCATTGGGAAAGTCTGTTGTTAGAAACCTCTCCAAAGGACTGAACAGCAACAATGTCAGTCTAGAGACTAAGGTGCACCTGATCCAGGCCATGGTTTTTGCAGTTACTTGCTATGCATCAGAAAGCTAGACAATGACTATGGATGATAGAAGGATAATTGATGCCTTTGAGCTGTGGTGCTGGAGAAGAGTATTGAATATACCATGGACCGCTAAGAGAACAAGCAAATTTGTCCTAGAGAGGGTGAGACCAGGCTGCTCCTTGGAGGCAAGGATTCTGAAGCTTTGTCTGACATACTTTGGACAGGTTGCAAGGTGGGATCAGTTCTTGGAGAGGGATGTCATGCTTGGGAGGGTGGAGAGACAGCACAGGAGAGGAAGACCCTCAATGAAAAGGATTGATTCAGTGAGTAGTGTAATGGGGGTAGTGTGTCAGAGACAACACTAAGATTGGCACAGGATAGAGCAGGGTTTAGGGCCGTTGTACATAGAGTTGCTACCAGTTGCAGGCAACTTGATGGCACATAACAATAGCAACAGCACTAACTACTAATAAGAAAGCACATCTATGTGCCAAACAGTGTGTCTACAGAACAGGTAGAGGAAAAATTATAATAAAAAGTGATAAATAAAGGTAAAGTTGAAATACTCCAAGTTATACTTTAGTTCTCAAGGCCTTGTTTTAATTTTCCTCAGCTCAGCTTGAACTTGAATTTGATGATCTGCTTGACAGTCTGCCATTTTTCTGACTGCTAATATTGATCTCTTCTATCATTTCTTTCCTCAGATGTAGTTTCATTCCTGTGTCTTTCATCTGGTAAAGTCTATGTGTACAGTTGATGTTTATGCTGAAAAAAAGTATTTGCAATGAATAAGCTGTTAGTCTTGTAATATTGTATCATGCGATCTCTGGTGTAATTTCTAGCTAAATCTTATTTTCCAAATATTAACCCTACCTCTTTGTTTCTAACTTTTGCATCCAATCACTATAATTACCAATTACTTTCTTTTAACTATAAGTTTCTTCAATTTCAGACTGCAGATATTGCTAAAGATCTTCAATTTCTTCACATTTAATATTAATAGTTGATGTGTAGATTTGAATAGTGTCAACTTGTCTTCCTTGTAAGTATATGAAGAGAATTAAATCACTGACAGGACTATATGTCAGAATAGGTATGGAAGTATTAATTTTGATGATGAATGTGGCATAATTGTTTTTAATTTTTTTCATTTTTGGCATAGTACATCTATGATTGCCTGATTCAAAAGGACTGGAATCAGTTCACTTTAGTTCACTACTGCCTAGAATATAAATCCTTACATGTTCAATTTCATTTTTGATGACTTCCATTTTCCCAGGTCCATATTTTGTTCATTCCATGTTCAATTATTAATAGATGTTGGCAGCTGTTTATTTTCACTTTTGATTCATGCCACATCAGTAAATGAAGGTCCTGCAAGTTTTAGAATCCATCTTTGATGTTAATACTGACTACTTTGATAAGCAGCTCTTCCTCAGTCATCATTTTGAATGCCTTCTAACCTGAGGGGCTAATTTTTTGGCACCATCTCATTCAAATTATATTATGAGGGAGCTCTGGTGGCCTAGTAGAAAGGACTTATGCTGCAATCCTAAAGGCACACAGTTCGAATCCACCAGCTGCTCCCCAGAAGGATGGACAATGTCCACACAAGTGATATACTGTCTCTGAAAACACACTGGAGAGTCATACATAGGTGAGTTCTGACTCAATAGCACAAAACAACAACATCATTCAAAGAACACAGTCTTCAATATGATTTCATTACAATGCCAAGAAAACAAAAAACTTGTAGCACTGAATGGGTAGGCAACATCAGGACAGATGGAGAAATTATTGAAATTGTCAATGATTTAATCTTACTGAGATTAATAATGAACTCCCTTGGTATTACCAGTCAGAAGAACAGGAGATGTATTTATTGCACTGGGAAAGTCTGCTGTCAGAAACCTCTCTAAATTTTTGATGTAAATTTGAGAACAAAGGCATACCTGATTCAGACCATGGCCTTTTCAATCACTTGCTATGCATCTGAGAGCTGCACAATTAATAAGGATGACAGCAGAAGAATTAATGCTTTTGAGCTGTCATGTTAGAGAAAAGTACTGCCAAAAGAACAAACAGAGGTATGTAGTATTTGCCCTTTTGTGGTTGAGATAGTTCACTCAATATAATGTCTTCCAGTCTCACTCATGTTGTGTAGTTTTTTACAGGTTCATTGTTTTTCAATGCTGTGTCGTGCTCCATTGCATGACTGTACTAGTTTTTCTATTTATTCATTTGTTGATGGGCATTTTGGCTGCTTCCATTTCTTAGCTGTTGTGAATAGCATAGCAATAAACATGGGTGTGCATATATCTGTTTGAATTGTGGCTCTGGTGTCTTTAGAGTACATTCCCAGTAGAGGGATTTCTATTTCCAACTTTTTGAGTCATTGCCAAACCATCTTCTGTAGTGGTTGTATCATTTTACATTCCTACCATCAGAGAATAAAAGTTTCAATCTCTCCACAGTCTTGCCAGAATTTTTTGTTTGCTGCCTTATTAAACCTTGCTATTGTTGCTGGGGTGAGATGCTATATCACACTGCTGTTTTGATTTGCATCTCTCTGATAGGTGGAGATTGGGGGTTGAGGGAAACAGGAAAAGAGTGAATATATAATGAACGCTGCATTGGAACAGATGAAGGGAAGAACTGCCTGAAACAAGTGTATGAATAGGCATTTTATGTATGTCAACAATCTGAATAGAGGTGCATTGCAAAGTGCAATGGGGCAGGGGAAGGGAGGAAGAGGGTGGAAAAAGTGCAAAAATGAATGAATGAAAACCCAACCTTTCCATAAATCACAATAAAAAAATTTAAAAAAAAAACAAAAGAAAAACCCAATACATCTTGAAGAAAGTGCTGCCAAATAGCTCCTTGGAGGCAAAGGTGATAAAGCTTCATTTCATATATTTTGGGCATGTTGCTAGGAGAGGCTATTCCTGGAGTGGGATATCATGCTTGGAAACATGGAGGGTCAGTGAAAGAGAAGAAGTCCCTCAACCAGATGGATTGACTTGATTTCAGTAATGGGCTCATGTGTGTCAGAGATGATGAGGATGGCACAGGATAGGACAAGGTTCACATCTCTTGTTCATACGTTTGCTATGGGTTGTACTCGACTTGACAGCACCTAACAACAACAACAGCTATTTATAGGATTTTCACTAGCCAATAATATTTTAAACAAAATTTAGACAGGTACTTTTTCATAGTTTGAATCTGAGTGTGAAAGCTATAGTAAAATCTGTACACCATGGACAGATCCTTCTGCTGGCATTTTAAATACCAATGCTAGAATTTACAGCACGATAGCAACATGGAAGCTGTCATAGTGCAACAACTGTAGTGGGACAAAATTCACCTGAATTTTATGACCATCTAAAGAACAGCAATGTGGAAGAATAGCCATATGGAAGTTACCACAGAAAGACAAATGTACAACACAAAAATAACTTGTATTTTGAGACCCTCTCAAGAACTGAACACTAACAACTGAAGATCAGATAAACTGATCTGAAAGCATGTATGAACAAAGCATTGTTACTGTTATTGTTATGTGCTATCAAGTTGCCTGTGATTCATACTCTGCTCTATCCTGCGCCAATCTTATTGTCTCTGATACACCTACCTTCTTTACCCTAGTCACTGAATCAATTCATCTCATCGAGGATCTTCCTCTCTTGTGCTGTCCCTCCACCCTCCCAAGCATGATGTCCCTCTCTAAGGACTGGTCCCAACTTTCAACATTTCCAAAGTATGTCAGATTAAGCTTCAAAATCTTTGCCTCCAAGGAGCAGCCTGGTCTCACCCTCTCTAGGACAGACTTGTTTGTTCTCCTAGCCGTCCATGATATATTCAATACTCTTCTCTAACACCACAGCTCAAAAGCATAGTTCTCCTTCTATCATCTCTAGTCATTGTATCAAAACAAAGTGGTCAACTTTCAATAATTTTAGGAGGTAGCATATTGTTAAGAACCAATGGCACTGAAGAAAGAAATCCAGGCTGCACTTAAGGCCTTGTTAAAGACAAGCTTCAAGAAATTGATGCAAAACTAATTGAGATGATTCAAAAGTGCATACGATGATTGAAGTGCTGATTCATCTATAACAAGACATCTGGAAGATAGTTACCGAGAAAAACTGACAGGAAGAGATCTTTATTTATGCCCATTCAAAACAATAAAAATCAAAGAGAATGCAAATATTTTAAAACAATGTTATGAATTAACATTAAAGTAAAATTTTGCTGAAGACTATAAAAGAGCAAGTGAAACAGGATACTAACAGACAATTCAAGCTGGTTTCATAGATGATGTGGAATGAGGGATTCCACATGATTGTTAGATGGATTTTTTTTTGTAAAGCCATTTAACTGTATGGATAACAGCCAAGTATGAAGAATTTTGCAAAGAATAGGAATGCCAGAATACTATTTTTTGCTCCTGAGAAACCTGTTCATAAACCAAAAGACAATTGTCCTAACAGATCAAGGGGATACTGTGCAGTTTTAAAGCAGAAAATGTGTGCATCAAGGTTATATCATTTAATCATATTATTTAGTCTGTATGCTGACCAAATAATCTGAAAAGATAGACTATATGGAAGACATACGTGGCTTAAGTGTTGGGGAGAAGACTCATTAACAACTTGTGATGAACAAATAACACATTTTGTTTGCTGAAAGCAAAGAAGACATAAAGCCCTGATAAAGAGCAAAGATAATCTTTAACTCAAAATTCAAACTCATTGCTGTTGAGCTGTAACTAATAACTGACCTTACAGAGGATTTTTCCAGAGACTGTAAATCACATAGGAGGATCTTTCTGCCTCAGAACCACTGGTGTATGTCGCCTTTGGGTTAGCAGTGCGATTTCCTGGACTATGTCACCTGACTGTTACCTTAAGTATAATTTATGTCTAAACATAAAGCAAACAAAAATCCTCAAAACAGGACCAATTGTCACAGACTCAATTTTATTGGATCTTCACTCAATGGTCGTGAAAAATTGAATGACGGGGAAAATCTGTTACAAAAGACCTCTTCAGAGTGCTAAAAAAGCAAAACTGTTACTTTGAGAATGACGATATATCTTACTGAAGTTGTAGTAATTTTAATCACCTCATACAAGTGTTCAGGTCTTTCGTTCATAGGGTAGCTATGAGTTCTTTATAACTTGACAGCACTTAACAACAGTGAAGGTTCCAGTCCTTGGGAAATGACATCATGCTGAGAGAAGCTGAAGGTCAGAGAAGAAAAGAAGATCCTCAGCACGATGGATTTATAAATTGACTGTAACAATGGGCTTGAACATGTCTCAGATTGTGAGGATGGTGTAGGATGGGGCAAGGGTTAGATCTGTTGTTCATAGAACTGCTGTGAGTCATAGAGAAAGCACTATTGGCCTAGTGTATAGAAAGTTATGTTACCAAGCTAAAAGTGGGTGATTTTAATCTGTGGCCCTAAGGCCTGGTTTTAATTGTTTTGGTCAAACATTCTTCTAAGTGGTATAGCACTGTTCTGTTCATTTGCTATACAGAGGTAACTTGTGGTTGCTGTGATGCTAAACACTGTACTGTGTCAAATTCAATAATGATTACCCATGCTGGTCAGTGTTTGGTAGGGGTCCCAGATTAAAATAGGCTTGGAAGCATCCATTTCCGAAATAGCTTGCCTCTAGAAACTCTATGAACTTAGAGAAATTATGAAAGTTATATAAGTGTTAAGGTCTTTCTTTTATAGGTTGCTATAAGTTGTCTATGACTCGATGGCACTTAACAATAACAACAACAACAACAAAAACAACAACATGCATGTAGAAGCTCAAAAATGAATAAGGAAGATCAGAGAAGAATTGCTGCTTTGAATGGTGTTGGTGAACAATATTGAATATACCATGTCAAAGGAACAAACAAATTTATCTTGGAAGAAGCACAGGCAGAATGTTCTTTAGAGTTGTGGATGGTGGGACTTTGTCCAAGGCTTTGGTTATGTTTTGGGGGGATATATCCCCAGAGAGGGACATAATGCCTGATAAAAAAGAGTAAGTTGGTGAAGTGATGTCCCTCAATAAAATAGATTCTCAAGCATGGAAATCGCAGGATATTTACTTGTGTTCATGCAAACCATCAACCAAGATCAAGAGGCTGTTGTTCAAACAGAACAAGTGTGCACTGTTGTTGCTGTTGTTAGGTGCCATCCAGTCATCTGAGACCCATAGTGACCCTATGCACAGCAGCTCTGAACCCTGCTCTGTCCTGAGCCAGTCTCACTGATTCCCTCCATTGCCTCAGTTATTATATCAATCCATCTCATCTGGGGTCTTCTTCTCCTATGCCATCCGTCCACCCTTCCAAGCATGATATCCTTCTCCAAGATTGTTCGCTTCTGACTACATGCCCAAAGAAAGTGAGACAGAACTTCAAAATCCCAACCTCCAAGGAAAAACTTAGTTTCACCCTCTCTAAGACAGAGCTATTTGTTTTCTTGGTAGTCCATAGTATGTTCAAGACTCGTCTCCAGAGCCACAACTTGAAGGCTTCTATTCTTCTTCAGTCATCCTTAGTCATTTTCCAGCTCTCTAATGGGTAGCAAGTAATTGCAAAGGCCATGACCTGGGTCAGGTGCACCTACTGCATAGTTTCAAATCAAGAAAGATGTATATAAGAGCTGTATCCTCTCTCCATAACTATTCCATCTGTATGCACATCAACAACCTGTGGTATGTAGATGCAGGTGACATAATACCAATAGCTAAATTATAAAAACCACTACAAATGTGCCACACCTTATTTTAAAATTCTTTCATATAAAGATTATCTCTTCTAATCCTTATGCCATCCTATGAGGCAGGAACTTGCATGAGATGAAAAACTGGTTCTCAGATAGATGGTGTGACTTACAAGGTCTCTCGGCAAGCATGAGGCAGGGTTGGTATTTGAGCCTAAACTGTCTCAATTGGGAACCAAGCTTACTCTATGTAATGAGACAGGGACAAATACATCTCCATCTTCTTCAAGGGTGGCCTCACTGGGACTGAGTGTGCTTAGAAAGTTGACCCCCTGGCTAGTTAGAAGATTTAGGATCCTTATTGTCTGCGTATACAGGAGGAACACTATAACCTGGGGTGTTTGGGGGCATTGGTCTGCAATTAATGACTCTTCTCGGCAGATTATTGGAGAACAAGAGGTTTGACATTATTGCCCACAAACTTTTGAGAATATGTGACTTGAGAACTGGCTTGTTTTGGAGACTGAGGAATTATCCACTACTCATCTGTCGGATGACACAACCCTGCTTGCTGAAATTGAGGAGGACCTGAAGCGCCTGCTGCAGAGCGTCAAGGACTGCAGCCTGCAATATGGATTGAGGCTCAATGTCAAGAAGGCAAAGATTCTCACCACTGGACCAATTGGCAGCATCAGGATGGATGGTGAAGAGATTGAGATTGTACACAGCTTTAATTTGCTTGGCTCCATAGTCAACAGTCTTGGCACCAGCAGCCAGGAAATCAAAAGGCGCATTGCCATGGGAAAGTCTGCTGTTAGGGACCTCTCCAAAGTACTTAAGACCATTGGTGTCTCTCTGGAGACTAAGGTGCGTCTGATACAGGCTTTGGTCTTCCCAATCACTTGTTATGCATCAGAGAGTAGGACAATGACCAAGGAGGAAAGAAGGAGAATTGATGCCTTTGAGCTGTGGTGCTGGAGAAGAGTATTGAGAATACCATGGACTGCTAGGAAAACAAACAGATTTTTCCTTCCAGGATTAAACCGGGTGGCTCCTTGGAGGCAAGCATTCTGAGGCTCCCTCTAACATACTTTGGACATGTTGTGAGCAGAGACCGGCCCTTGGAGAGGGACATCATGCTTGGGAGGGTGGAGGGACAGCGCAGGAGAGGAAGGCCCTCTACGAGGTGGACTGATTCAGTGACTGGGATAATTGGGATGGGAGTGTCAGAGACGGTGCAATCGGCACAGGACAGAGCGGAGTTTAGGGCTGTTGTACATAGGGTCGCTATGAGTCGTAGGCGACTCGACGGCACATAACAACAACAACAACAACAACAACAACAACAACATCTGTCAGATATATCTTGGAAAAGGTATAACCAGAGTGCTTCTTGGAATCAAGGATGGCAAAGCTTCATATTGTATACTTTCAGCATATTGCTAGGAAAGCTTATTCTTTGGAGAAGGACACTATGATTGGAAAGGTGAGGGCATAGTAAAGAGTGGGAATTTGAGTAGGGACCCCAATCATGAGCACACCCAGACAGCTGAGGTCTGAGTGAGATCTCCTAAGTGTTTGACCTGCCCTTGCGATCACCCCTGCCCTGTGCCTGCCTCACCCCTTTTGGCTTCACACCAGTGCCTACACGTCTGGGTAATCAACTTGTCTTTAATTGGGAGCACCTTGACCGGTCTTACCAACCTGCTCTCACAGGCTCTGATTGACATTTCCCTGAAGTCAGAAGTTCAGAGAAACACCCAACTGATCTCTAGAGCATTGTCTTCAGATCAAGAACATATCAATGTCTCGAAGAAAGCAAGCTATCCCACACAATACACAAGAGCAATGCAAGATGTCACCCCCAAAAGGTGACACAGTATCAGTGGATTTCCTGTAGCAAGAAAGTCTGATGGAACTTTCTGACACAGAATTTAAAAGAATGATTGAATATATTCAATGGATAAAAGACAAACTTGACGAATTAGAGGCTACTACAAGCAAAAAATAGGAGGATCTCAAAAAAACAATGCAGAACAATGCAGAGAAAACAAACGAGGCATTAGTGGCACTGGAAAAAACAAGAAACCATTATCCAAAATATTAGGTCCAATATTTCAGGTGCTGTCAACATTATGGAGGGATACATGAGCAGAGTTGAAGAGATGGAACACAGAACCAAAGAGATAGAAGACAGAATTGTCACCACTGATCTGCTAAAGCAAAAAGCAGACTCAAAAACAAGGGAAAAAAAGAAAACCTAAGAATAATGTGGGACACCATCAAGAGAAATAGCATGCACATCACTGGAATCCCAGAAAAGGAAGAAGCAAGTAAAGGCACCGAAAAAGTTATGGAAGAATTACTAGAGGAAAACTTCCCAGGCATATTGTAGAATGAGAGAAGCTCAGCGAACACCATATAGACTAGACCCCAAAAGAAAAACATCAAGACATTTGTTGTTGTTGTTGTTATGTGCCATTGAGTTGCTTGCAACTATGTACAACAGCTCTAAACGCCGTTCTATCCTGTGCCAAACTAGCCATCTCAAACGCACTCATTCCCACCACTCCAGTCACAGAATCGTTCCATTTCATTGAAGACCTTCCTCTCCTTCGCCGCCTCTCCACTCTGCCAAACATGATGTCCCTTTCCAAGGACCAGTCCCTCCTTTCAACATGCCCAAAGTATGTCAGACGAAGCCTCAGAATCCTTGACTGCAAGGAGCATTCCGAATTCACCTTCTCCAGGACAAATCTGTTTGTTCTTCTAGCAGTCTGTGGTATACACAACACTTTTCTGCAGCACCACAGCTCAAAGGCGTCAATTCTCTTTCTACCATCCCTATTCACTGTCCAACTCTCTGATGCATAGCACGTAATTGCTGAACAACACCTTGCTTACCATGACTGGGTACTAGAATAAATAAAAAATGAAATTAAAAAGTTTCTTGAAACAAATTACAATGAAAACACCACTTACCAAAACCTCTCTGAAACAGTGAAAGCAGTAATTAGAGGTAAGATAGCAATAAGAAAACACATCAAAAAGCAGAAAAAAATTGACCATTGACTCTCTAACCCAACATATCCGGCAAATTTAAAAACAAAAACAAAAACAAAAAAAAACAAAAAACCACAAAAAAAAAAACCAGCACGAAAATCTGACACCTTCTAAAAAACTGAAATTATAACAATTAGAGCAGAAATAAATGAAATAGAAAACCAAAAAACAATCGAAACTACTAACAAAACTAGGAGTTGGTTCTATGAAAAGGTCAATAAAATCAACAAACCACCAAAAGAAAAGAAGAAGAAACAAATAATCCGAATAAGAGATGAATCAGGCAACATCACAACAGAACCAATGAAAATAAAAAAGCTAACATTAGAGTATTATGAAAAACTATGTTGTTGTTGTTATGTGCCGTCGAGTTGCCTGCGACTCATAGCGACCCCGTGTACAACAGGCCTAAACTCCGCTCTGTCCTGTGCCAATCGCACTGTCTCCGACACTCCCATCCCAATTACCCCAGTCACTAAATCAGTCCACCTCGTAGAGGGCCTTCCTCTCCTGCGCTGTCCCTCCACCCTCCCAAGCATGATGTCCCTATCTAAGGACCGGTCTCTGCTCACAACATGTCCAAAGTATGTTAGAGGGAGCCTCAGAATGCTTGCCTCCAAGGAGCCACCCGGTTTAACCCTTTCCAGGACAAATCTGTTTCTTTTCCTAGCACTCCACGTTATTCTCAGTACTCTTCTCCAGCACCACAGCTCAAAGGCATCAATTCTCCTTCTATCCTCCCTGCTCATTGTCCACCTCTGTGATGCATAACAAGTGATTGCAAAGACCATAGCCTGTATCAGACACACCTTAGTCTCCAGAGAGACACCATTGATCTTCAGTACTTTGGAGAGGTCCCTAACAGCAGACTTTCCCAT
>NW_006400051.1:2810002-2812120 GCF_000299155.1 Elephantulus edwardii | reverse complement strand
CAACTTCCAACCAAAAAAAGCCCTGGACCAGATGGTTTTACAAGTGAATTTTATCTAACATTCAGAGAGGAACTGTTACCAATTCTACCTAAATTATTTCAGAAAATAGAAGAAGATGGAACCCTCCCAGATTCATTCTATGAAGCAAACATATCCTTGATACCAAAGCCAGGAAATGACACCACCAAAACAGAAAACTATAGGCTAATATCTCTCATGAATATAGATGCAAAAATCCTGAATAAAATACTGGGCACTAGAATCCAACAATACATCAAAGAAATAATTCACCATGACCAAGCAGGATTCATACCAGGTATGCATGGATGATTCAACATAAGGCAAACAATGTAATTCATCACATTAACCAAGTAAAGAACAAGAACCACATGATCCTATCAATTGATGGAGAAAAGGCCTTTAACAAAATCGAACATCCTATCCTGATTAAAACACTCAACAAAATAGGATTAGAGGGGAATTTCTTCAACATACTAAAAAATATTTATGAAAACCCAAGAGCCAACATTATTCTCAATGGAGAGAGGTTAAAGGCATTCCCTTTAAAACAGGGACTAGGCAAGGATGCCCACTATCACCGCTCTTATTCAATATTGTTTTGGAAGTCTTAGCAATAGCAATAAGACAAGAGAAGGAAATTAATGGTATTCAAATTGCCGAAGAGGAGGTAAACATTATTCCTCTATGCAGATGATATGATAGCATACCTAGGAAACCCTAAAGACTCAGCAAAAAACGTATTTGACATAGGTGATGAATTCAGCAAATAGCAGGATACAAGATCAACACACAAAAATCAGTTGGATTTCTCTACAGTGACAAAGAGAATACAGAGCCTGAACTAAGAAAAACAATACCCTTTACAATAGTGAATCACAAGATTAAATACTTGGGAGTAAATCTAACCAGAAGCACAAAGGATCTATTAAAAGACAATTACAAAACATTAGTACAAGAAACAAAAAGAAACCTGGAGAATTGGAAGAATATTCCTTGCTCATGTATAGGAAGTCTCGATATTGTGAAAATGGCAATACTACCAAAGGCAATTTACATGTTTAATGCAGTTCCAATACAAATACCAATGCCATTCTTCAACGAGATGAAAAAGGTAAGCTCCAGTTTCATTTGGAATGGAAAGAAGCATTGAATAAGCAAAGCACTCTTTAAAAAATAGAAGAAAGGTAGGAAGTATCTCACTCTCTCGTTTCAAATCCTACTACACAGCTGTGGTGGTTAAGACAGCATGGTACTGGTACAATGACAGACACATAGATCAATGGAATAGAATTGAGAGCCCGGAGGTCAGCCCATCTATCTATGGTCAACTGATTTTTGAGATGAAATCAGTTAAGTGGGGAAATGACAGCATTTTAACAAATTATGTTGGCAAAATTGGAAAAGTATCTGCAAAAGACTCAAGCAAGATCCACGCCTGACTCCATATACAAAAACCAACTCAAGGTGGATCTTGGGCCTAGGACTAAAACCAAGGATTATAATCTTTATTAAAGAAAAGCTTGGAAGAATGCTAGAATTCCTAATCCACAACATAAACAGTCTTCCAAGTATTCTGAAAAACTTACAACCAGGAGAAGATAAAATAGATGACTGAGATCTTCTAAGAATCAAATCCCTATGCATATCCAAAAACTTCTTCACCAGGGTAAAAAGGGAAGCTACAGACTGGGGAAAAACTATATGGTAATGACATATCAGATAAGGGATTTAATATCCAAAATTCATAAAATACTTGAGCATCATAATAAGATAAAGGTAAAGAATACAATTGAAAAATGGGCACAGGATATGAACAGACACTTCACCAAAGAAGACATTCAGATGGCTAAGAAGCACATGAAGAAATGTTCAAAATCCCTGCATCTAAGAGAGATGCAAGATCAAAACAACTATGAGATATCATCTCATTTCAGTCATAATAGCAAAATTTAAAAGAACATCAAGTAACAAATGCTGGCGAGGTTGTGGAGAAACTGGAACCCTTATTCACTGTTGGTGGGAGTGTCAAATGGTGCAACCACTCTGGAAGGCGGTGTGGCGCTTTCTCAAAAAGTTGCAAATAAAAATACCATTTGA
>NW_006400051.1:2807568-2808108 GCF_000299155.1 Elephantulus edwardii | reverse complement strand
GGCCTTCGGCCCTCGGGCCAGGACTTAAAGAAAAGGCGGCAAAAAAACCCCAACAAAAGCGAAAACGAAACAAAAAACCACACAGAAGATCCATAAAAATACAAACCAAATTTATAGCATATTTCAACAGCACTTGAAAAAAGTTGTCCAATATTGAAGATTTAATTTCTTTAGACTTCAAACTGCTGTTTGGCCCTACCACATTGGTCCCATCAACCTAAACAAAAGGAAAGTACTGGACATCTTTATAGAGAAGTAGTGATATCAAACCAAAAATCCACTAACACCTTCGTTTTCAACAAGTTTTCCACTTCAATGTCTCAAAAGAAGCAGGGTACCACACTCAACACGCAAGCCCAGAACAAGATATCTCCCCCCAAAAATGACACAATAGCAATGGATTTTATGAAGCCAGAAAGTTTGAAGGAACTTTCTGATGCAGAATTTAGAAAAAGATGATTGAATGTTTTCAATGGATGAAAAACAAACTTGAAGAATTACAGGACACTAAAGTAAAAAATCAGGAGGAACTTAAAAAAA
>NW_006400051.1:2777276-2801297 GCF_000299155.1 Elephantulus edwardii | reverse complement strand
AAAACAGTGCAACAATGAATGAATGAAAACCCAAAATCTCTGTAAATGTTCATTAAAACTAATAAAATTTAATAAAAAAATATGGAAATAAAAAAAAGAGACCATACCTGTCACCCAAGAATATATATGCACACCCATGTTTATCGCTGCTTTGTTCACAATAGCAAGGAATTAGAAACAACCTAAGTGCCCATCAACAAATGAATAGAGAAGTTGTGGTGTATTCACACAATGGAATACTACACTTCATTGAAAAACAAGGAACTCATGCAATATTATTCAAAATGGGTGACTCTGGAGGACATTATGCTGAGTCACAAAAGGGCAAATACTGTATGGTGCCACTGTTGTAAAGCAGGATTGATCTCAGGGTTGTGGGGAGAGACTGAGAAGGATGGGTTCAATAATGTATACTGCATTGAAACAGGTGAGGGAGAAAACTGTTTAAGAGGGATATGCTATTAAGTATTTTTGTCATGACAGGAGTCCAGAGCGAAAGGTGTGTAGTGGAATTGACCTTGGGGGAGGGCTTGTAAAACAATGAAAAAATTTTTCTTTTTTTCCCCAAGAGGGTAGTGTACTAGGGGAGAGGGTTGGGAAGGGAGAAAAGTTCAACAATGCATGAATGGAAATCCAAAGTCTCTGTAAAATTTCAATGAAATTAATAATAAATTAAAGAAAAAAAAGCTTCTGAGGACAAGGCACCAAGTCCAAATAATATACGTCACTCCCAGCACTTCTGTCTTGATCGTATTGAGATGATCCTCTTCTTTGCTTGCTTTTCTCCTGATAACTCTTGTGAGATACAAAAGTATTACAGGTCATTTCCTGGGGAAACGTCTGTTACATTGGATGAGGACTAAGATTGAATTATTTGGCTTATCAAACTATGGAGGATCATTTAATAACTTCCATATTACATTACATATGTGATTTTTGGGGAGAAAATCCAATGCATAACAAACCTCATGCTTGGGAAAGCAGTTGGTAAGTGAAAAAGAAGATCTCAATGAGATAGATTGACATAGTGACTGAACAGAACAGAACAGAACAAGGGGGTACTTGCATGGTTTTAAACCCGAGAAATGTTATATTCTTTCATGATACCTATTTAAAATGTATTAGGGAGTTCTAGTGGCCTAATGGCTAGAAGCTGCACTGCAATCCCAGAGGCATGCCTTTTGAATCCACCAGATGCTCTGCTGGAGAAGGAGGGACAATCTCCTCTTTAACCAGTCAGATCTGGTCTGACAGTACACACACACACACACACACACACACACACACACACACACACACAAAATTAAAAAAAAAATAAATAAAATGAATGCTGATCCAATAATCTGAGAAGCTAGACTATATGAAGCAGGATAAGGCATCAGGATTGGAGGAAGACTCATGACAACCTATTTTATGCAGTTGATACAGTACAGGTTGTTTGTTGAACATGAAGAGGGACTTGGAGCACTTCTGCAAAAGAGAAAAGACTGTAGACTTTGGTATATACCTCAACATCAGGGACCAAAACCCCTAACATCTCACACCTAGACCAATGGGAAAAACATCGTGAAAATGAAGAAAGGATTGAAGTATTGTCACTGATTTAATTTTGCTCGCCTCTACAATTAACAAGGTCATATTGGATGGTTTAAAATAAAAAGCACGTGTCAGATTTGAATTCTTTCTCTATTTCTATTCAATTTGATTTCTGAGTAAATAATTTGAAAAGTTAGACTATAAGAAGAATGTGGCATCAGTATTGGAGGATGATTCAATTAACAACCTGCATTAAGCAGATAACATAACTTTGCTTACATATAGGGACGAGGATTTGAAGCCCTTAATAAAGAAGATCAAAGATTACAGGCTTTAGTGGCTAAAATTAAAGCTTTCCATCATTTTAATTTTGCTTGGATCTACAAACAACGCCAATGGAAACAGCAGTCAAGAAATCAAAAGATGTACTACATTAGATAAATATGCTATCAAAGACTTTTTTTAAAAAGTGCTAATTAGCAAGAATATAACTTTAAAGACTAAGATTTACCTAACTGAAACCATGATAATTTCAGTTAGTTTGTGGTTAGGTGAAAGTTGGGCAAAGACCAAGGATGGCCAAAGGAGGATTGAGTCATTTGAAGGGCAGTATTGGTGAAGAAAAGAGAGTATGCCATGGACTGCTAAGAGAACAAACAGATACGGCTTGGAAGAAGTGCAACCAGGGTGTTCTTTAGTGGCAAGGATGCTGGGAATTTGTCTCACATACTTGAGGCATGTTATCAGAAGACAGTCCTTGGAAAAAAAATGTTGGGAAAGGTAGAGGGTCCCCAAAAGAGAAGACAATCCTTGTGAGACACATTGACATTGTGACTAAACAATGAACTTGACCATGACAGAGATAATTAAGACAGCACAGTATAAGCAAATATTTGATCTGTCATTCATCAAGTTGCTGTGAGTTGTAATCAACTCAATAGCACCTATTACCAACAACAGTAACAAGCTAACCTAAAGGTTGGTGCTTCAAACACACTTGATGTAAGGAAGAAAACTGGTGATCTTCTTCAGTAAAGATTAAAGCAATACAACTCTTTGGAGCTCTGTTGTACTCTATAATCCATGAGCACACCGTGAGTTGGAATCAATTTGACAACAATGTGCAGGTATGTGAGATGCTCAGCAAGATCCTGGCATGGAATGAAAGCAGCAGAACCTGTCAGAATTTGAGTGGTAAGGTGTGCTCTGTGCAGTTGTGAGAGCTTATTAGTTTATGGGTATGGGCCGGAGAGAGAGAGCAGAAGATTACGGCAAGCCCAAGTGAAGCACAAAGCCATAAAACCCGCGGGTAGTGAGAGCAAGGACATTAGTCAAGGCTGATGCATGTAGAACAATATTTGACTTCGGTTGGCTGCTCTGAATATGAGTTTGGAACCAATCCCAGCCAGCCGCTCTCCCACCTAACATTTGAAGGTAATCAGGCTTTTATTGGGAAGTTCAGATATAATGTTCTCCACTGAATTTTCTATAAATGCTTTTTATTAGCCAGCACTTTAAAATGTGAAAGCTATTGAATTAGGCATCCATTAGCAGATACTCCCTAGGGGAACAAGGATGCCTTCTGAGTGTCTTCCTTACAGATGAAGCCAAGAGGAAGAAGAAAACCAGAGCACAGGAAACCTGGTTCTCAGAAGGGCACCAAGGTCCTTGGAGGAATGTTCTCCATCAAGGAGGGTAATGCAAGATGCAGTGTCCCTGCTGGCACCTACAGAAGCAAAGGGTCTTATTTACCAAAACTCACTACATTGAAAGTGGCCTCCCAAGCTATGTCATTTCTTTGTCTTGGTTTTGGATTTGAGGACAAAGAGCTTGTGTTTCCACTGTGCCCCCTCAGTTCTGGCACTGTGCAGAGATTCCAAACCAGAGCATTCTGTGGTTGGTGGACAGGCCTCATCTTCAGAGCATTGACTAGCAAGAGCCCTGCATTAGTTGGCACAGCCCTTAGGTTACAAGGATGAATAAAGAAGAAGCCTTCCCTGAAGAAGTTGTCTGGGGATATAATTGGGAAACTCAGACAACAAGAAGTTGTCTGGGGATATAATTGGGAAACTCAGGCACAAGCTGATAAATAATGCAGTGGAGTGGGGGAGGGGGATAGGAGTTACAGAACAAAGGGCCATTCACACCTGGGCATCTGAAGAAACTGTAAGTAGAGTGCTCATGTTGAAGCTTGTGGACATGTACTCGAAGGGGAGAATCCTGGGAAAAGGGACTATAGGGATGTTGGACTCCTGATGTGTGTGTGTGTGTGATACAGGTGGGCTAAGATAGAGAGGGAAGTAAAAGGTGCATCCTTGGGGTTTTGGAAAGTGATCAGGAGAGCAGAGCAAGGCTATGGTAGTTTGAAAAGCACGAGTTTTTGCTCCACAGATTCCTCTATATCCTTCCCTTCCCCATTATCAGTCCGTGCCATATCACCATTCTCATTGTCAGTCTACACTGCCCACTGTCCCATCTGTGGTGACTGTCATCTGTGTGCTAAACTTGGTGGTGATCTATGATGATGAGAAGCACCTCTCCCCTTCCTAGGATGTTCTTTAATGTACATTCCATCCCAGCAGAATTTCTTGTGCATCAATATGCAATGCTGTTTAATGGGGTTTCACTGTTTCCTTTTGGAGCACAGCAAGGTTCAAAATTCTTTCCTGCAGTTGAAAGCCACTGCTCAGCTCCATTTCTGTGGGTGTATTCATTTTATGAAAGCTACTTCTCTCCTTGCAAGCAGACGTCTTCTACTGGATCACCTCTCTATCTTGTCAGACAAATTGGTGTTATGACAGCTTGAGTTTTCTCCTACAAAAAAGCAGACTTAATTCAGCTCAGCTCACACCCTCAAGTTTGAACTAACTCAGAGTTAACTCTCTAGTGGGTTTTTAGAAGCTGTAAATTGCATGAGAGAACATTTCCCCTCTTTCTCCTGCAGAACTGCTAGTGGATTTGAACCACCTATTTTTGGGATGGCAGCTCAACTTTTTACCAACTAGGCTACTAATGCTTCTCAACAATTTGCCAAACATCTTAGGTCACCTGAAAGCCTGGGGCTGCCAGGAAGCCCAAGGCCACTTGAAAGCTTGAGGCTACAACTAGCTCTAGACAAACTTCCTGCCTTGAGGTCAAGAGGAAAAAAAAGGTCATTTTGGAGACAATAAACCCCAGGGTCATTGCTCATCTCTCTTCATTGTTCTGCTCATCTCCCTCCTCTGTGCGCAAATTCTGCATACCGCCACTAGTCATGTCTGGGTGAACAAAGCAGCCACAGTTATAGATACTCTGCTTTTTAATGTGCTTATTTGTAGCATCTGAATTTCAGAATAAATATTTGCCCTAGTAAGAAATACAGGTAATAGAAGAAAAAAGTGATCCCTTACTGAATTAAGTGTATTTTACTTGAAGGAGTCTTGTAGTAAAATGTGCTTTTGAAGTACCTCTTGAAATTGATGAACATTTATAGTATTTTACATGGCAATTAATAATTTATTGATGTTTAATATTTCACCAGAGTAAAGCTGAAAACTTGATGAAATTTTCATATATACTATTAAAAGCTAAATGGAATGTGGAAGTGCAGCCTGGTGGGACTGATTGACTAAGATAGGGGCATTTGACCCTTTATCAACCCAGGCTGCCCAAGTAAAATTCCTCTGTCTACTGCCCCAGGGGTCCTGTAAACTCTGAAAACCAGGTGTCTTAGTTAAGTAGTGTTAATAACAGAAGAACCACAAATGGATAGCCTTAACAAACAAATATATTCTCTCTCAGTTTCTTGTGGCTGTTAGATGCTGTTAAATCAAGTATGACTCATAGTAATCCTATGAACAACAGATATGAACCCTGTCCTATCCTGTCACATCTGTATCATCTCTGACACACTTGAACTCATTGCTGCAGTCATTATTTCTATCCGTCTTGTTGAGGGTCTTCTTTTATTTCATTGACCCTCCATCTTTCCTAGCAAGCTATCCCTTTCCAAAGAACATCATCTCCTAGAAACATATCCAAAGTATATGAAATGAAGCTTTACCATCTTTGCCTCCAAGAAGCATTCTGGGTGCACTTATTCTAAGATATACCTGTTTGTTCTTTCAGCATTTCATGGGATATTCAGTACTCTTCTCCAAAACAGTAACTCAAAGGCATCAATTCTTCTGTTATTCTTATTAATATTCCAGCTTTCAGATGCATAGCAAGTGATTGACTAGATCGTGGTCTGAACCAGGTACACCTTAGTCTTCAAACTGGCATCATTGCTCCTTAACAGTTTGGAGAGGTCCCTGATAGTGGAATAATATTCCAATGTAATATGACTGCTGGTACTATGGGTGTTAATTGTGGAACCAAATAAGATAAAATAGTTGACAATTTCTATCTTTTCTCCATGTATCATGATGTTGGTGATAGATGGTGAGGATTTTTATTTTCTTGATGTAAAGAGGCAATCTACATCAAAGGCTGTAGTCCTTGGCATTCTGCAGCAAGTGTTTCAAGTCTTCCTCACTTTCAGAAAGTTTCTGTTAGCTTCATAACACAAGCTTTTGATGAGTCTTCCTCTGATTTTGATGCTATGTTTTAGTTCATAGTGTCCTGCTTCTTAAATAAGTTGTTTGACATACAGGCTGAATATGCATGGAGAAAAAAAAATACAACCCTGATGCATGCCTTTCCTGATTTTAAGCCATGCAATGTTCCCTTTATGTGTTTGGACAATAGCTTCTAGGGATAGGTTTTGTATGAGTAAAATTAAGTTTTCTGGGATTCCCATTCTTCGCAATATTAATCCTAGTTTACTATGACCTACACAGTAAAATGCTTTTGCATAGTCAATAAAACACATATAGACATTCTTCTGTTGTTTTCTACTTTCAACTAGGACCCATCTGACAACAGCAAAGATATACTGGTGCATGGCCTCTTCTAAACCCATCTTGAACTTTTGGCAATGAACTTTTTTGAACTCTTTATTAATGTATTGCTCTAGTAATTTTTAGATAATCTTCAGCAATATTTTGCTTTCACATGATATTAATGATATTGTTCGATAATTTCCACATTCTGTTGGACTTCCCTTCTTGGGAATGGGAACTAATATAGATTCTTCAAGTCAATTGACCAAACAGCTGTCCTCCAAATTTCCTGGCTTAGACAGGTGAGCATACCCAGGGCTGCATTTATTTGTTGAAATATGCTAATTGGTATTTCATCAATTCCTGGAGAGTTATTTTTTAATGAAAGTTTATAGAGAACTTGGATTTACATTCATTCATTGTTGCACATTTTCCTCACTGCCCTCTTCCCCCTCCCCCCAGTTTGCTTTTCTCTTTGAAAAAAAAATCTTTTTTGGGGGGGTACAATTCTTTTTTTTTTACAATTCCCCACCCTCACATTCCACTTTACTATGCAGCTCTTACTCTGGACTGTTGTCATGCAAATAATACCTAATCATATATTCTTTTTAAGCAGTTCTTTCCCTAATCTGTTTCAATGCAGTGTACATTATTTATCTCCTCTTTTCTTTATTTCCCCTCAATCTAATTTCTTTGATTCCCCTCAAACCTAATTTGCCCTTGATGTCAATCCTGTTTTACAACAGTGGCACTATGCAGTATTTGTCCTTTTGTGACTGAGATATTTCACTCAGCATAAGATCCTCCACGGTAACCCATTTTGTATAATATTTTATGAGTTCCTTGTCTTTCAATGCTGCATAGTATTCTATTGTGCGAATATACCATAGCTTCTTTATTTGTTTTGTTCATGGGCACAAGATGAAGGTAAACAATCCAATTACAAAATGAGCACAGGGTATGAACAGACACTTCACCAAAGAAGACATTCAGATGACAAACACACACATGGAGAAATGTTCAAAATCCCTAGCTCTAAGAGAGATGCAAATCAAAACAACTATGAGAGATATCATCTCACGCCAGTAAGAATAGCAAAATTTAACAGAACAGAAAACAACAAATTCTGGGGAGGTTGTGGAGAAACTGGAATTGTTATTCACTGTTGATGGCAGTGTAAAATGGTGCAACCACTATGGAAGGCAGTATGGTGCCTTTTCAAAAAGTTGGAAATAGAAATACCATTTGACCCAGCAATTCCACTAAATAAACCACAACTGCCACCCAAGCAGATATATGCACACCCATGTTTATTGCTGCATTTTTCACAATAGCAAAGAGATGGAAGCAACCCAAAGGTCCATCAATTCTTTTTGGTAGAGTTTTGTGATTTTTTTTCTGTCTTCTTTTAATGCTTCCTGAATTATTTAAGATTTTTCCTATAGCAGCTCTCAGTATTGAAACTTGAGGTCTCTCTACTTACTCTTCAACTTTAGTTCTTTGTGCATTCCTTTTTCAAGTCTATCCTATCTGAACTTAAAAATAATCTCCAAAATAGACTTGAGGCATTGAACAGTAATGATCAAAGACTAGACAGATGAGTTATGGGATGATATATAAAAAACCATATTATCTTTAAAAGTAGACGAGGTTAAAAAGATCAAAATGGATACAAGAAGAGACTGAAAATTGCACTAGAGTATTAAGATACAAAACAAAGGGACAGAATGCTGAAGTAAAAGAGATGAACTGAAGATTTCAAATGACAGCTTGAGAAGACAAAGCAAAGTACTATATTGAAATGTGTAAAGAATTGGAGCTTCCAGTTTAAGAGGCTATAAATCCAAATTAAAAGTGTGAGCTCTAGGGGAAGATGTTCTCTCTCTTCTGGCTCTGAGAAAAGTTCTTCTCCTCAGTCTTTTCCTAGATCTAAGAAAAGGAGATCTGAAGCCAAAGGACATACTCCACTTTGTTCTTCTTTCTTAATTTTGGGAGGTCTCTCTCATCTCTTCTTGCATATTCTGTGATACATTATGTACCTTTGAGTAGGAACCAATCCATAGTTGATTCTCCAGTGAGTTTTCAGAGGCAATAAATTGCACCAGAGAAGATTGATGATCCTTTTGTGGAATAGTTGGTGGAGTCAACCATATTTGTTTGTTTTTAAATTTAATTCATTCATTATTGCACTTTTAACTCCCTTACTCTCCTTTGCCCCTTACTCAGTCCACTATGCAATGCACCTCTTGTTCTAGATTGTTGTCACACAATGCTTAATTTTGTATTCCTTTCAGACAGTTCTTCCCCTCATCTGTTCCAATGCAGTGTTCATTATCTATACACTTTTCCCCTATTCTCTCCTCAATCTCCCATGTCAGTCCTGTCTTATAATAGTAGTGTTATGCAATATTTGTGCTATTTTGACTGAGAATATACCCTAAAAAGCAGAACCACGTCTCAAACAGATGTATGCACATTCATGTTTATTGCTGTGTTATTCACAATAGTAAAGAAACAGAAGCAACCCAAATGCTCATCAAGAAATGAATGGATAAAAAACCCTGTGGTGCATTCATACAATGTAATATTTTTTCCATTAGTTTATTTACAAAATTCTAATACAAATTTGAACAAATTCTTTCAATTTCCCTCAACCCCCCCAATTAATTATACAATCCAATGATTAATCCCCGCTTCCCCCTGTACATCCACATCCATCTGCTTCCAGGCTCTCCCACCCATCCTGGATCTTTATACTTCTTCTACAATAATGGTCTTATATTTATCCTTGTGGAACTGAGTTAGTTTACTCAGCATAATGCTCTCCAGTCCCTCCCAAGTTAGGTAAAATTTACAAAGTTATTACTCCTGCGTGCTGCATAGTACTCCATTGTGTGAATGTACCATAATTTCTCAATCCATTCGTTTGTGGTTGGACATTTGTGCTGTTTCCATGTTCTTGCGATGGTAAGTACTGCTATGAACATTGGTGTACAAATCTCCATTTGTGCCTCAGTTTTCATATTCTCATAGTATATTTCAAGTAGTGGAATAGCTGGGTCATATGGAATTTCTATGTTCAGCTTTTTGAAGAAGCGCCAAACTGCCTTCCAGAATGGTTGTATCATTTTACAATCCCACCAACAATGTATCAGAGTTTCTTTCTCACCACATCCTCTCCAACATCTATTGCTTGCTGCCCTGTTAAACTTTGCCACTGTTTCTGGAGTGAGATGGTACCTCATTGTGGTTTTGATTTGCATCTCTCTTATTGTCAGTGATTTGGAGGATTTCTTCATATGTCTGTTTGCCATTCAAATATCTTCCTCTGTGAAAATCTTTCCATGTCTTTTGCCCTTTTTCTAATTATCAGTTATCAGTCTTTTTCTGGTGGAGGTACAGGAGTATTCTGTAAACTTTTGTTACAAGACTCTTGTCTGAAATGGTATTACCAAATGTTTGTTCCCAGTCTGTAGGTCTTTTTTCACCCTGTTGGAAAAAGTTTTTGATGTGCACAGAGATTTAATCTTTAGAAGGTCCTATGCATCAATTTTATCCCTTTTAAAAAGAATATTCATTTTAATAAACATCTACAGAGATTTTGGATTGCCATTCATTCATTGTTGCATTTTTCTCCCTGTCCACCCCCTCCCTTAGTTCGCTTTTCTCTTTGAAAAGTAAAAGAAAAATTACTTCATTGGTATACAATTCCTCCCTCCGCCCCCCCCCCCCCCCCCCGGTCCCAAGTGCACTCCACTATGCAACCTTTGTTCTGGACTCTTGTCATAACCATAATACCCAATATGTATCGCTTTTAAACTGTTCTCTCCCACATCTGTTTCAATGCAGTATACATGACTTATGCAATTTTTCTCTGTCTCACCCCAACCCTGATGTCAGTCCTGTTCTACAACAGTAGCATTATGCACTATTTGTCCATCTGTGACTGAGATATTTCAGTGAGCATAATGTCCTCCAGGGTCATCAATTTTGAATAATATTGCATGAGTTTCTTATTTTTCAATGCAGCATAGTATTCCATTGTATGAATATACCAGAGCTCCCATTTGTTTGTTGATGGGCACATAGTTTGTTTCCAACTCCTTGCTATAGTGAACAAAACCACAATAAGTATGGGTGTGCATATATCTCCCTCGGTGGCAGTTATGGTTTCTTTAGGGTATATTCCCAGTAGAGGAATTGCTGGGTCAAATGGTATTTCTATTTGCAACTTTTTGAGAATGCTCTATATAGTCTTCCACAGTGGTTGCACCATTTTACACTGCCTCCAACAGTGAATAAGGGTTCCAGTTTCTCCACAACCTTGCAAGATTTGTTGTTTGCTACTATGTTAAATTTTGCTATTCTTACTGGGGTGAGATGATATCTCATAGTTGTTTTGATTTGAATCTTTATAAGAGCTAGGGATTTCGAGCATTTCTTCATGTATTTGTTGGCGATCTAAATCTCTTCTTTGGTGAAGTGTCTTTTCATATCCTGTTCCCATTTTTCAATTGGGTTATTAAACAGTCTCCAAGCATCCTGAAAAATACACAACCAGGAGAGGATAAAATAGATGAATGGGACCTTCTAAGAATAAAATCCTTATGCACATCTAAAAACTTCTCTAACAGAGTAAAAAGTAAGGTCACAGATTGGGAAAAAATATTTGGTAATGACATATCAGGTAAGGGACTTATATCTAGATTTTTATCCTCTTTAGATTGTGCATTTCTAGTTGTATTTGGCAGTGTCTTTATACCTTAGACTAGCACTTCTAAGCTTGATGCCAGTTTGTCTCTTATGAAAGTCACGGTTTTGGGCTTTACTCCCAGGTCTCTCATCCACCATGAATTGATTTTTGTGTATGGTGTGAGATGTGGATCCTGTTTCAGTTTTCTGCAGGTGGAAGTCCAGTTTTGGCAGCACCATTCGTTGAAGAGGTTTTCATTTCCCCATACGATATCTTTGATTTCCTTGTCGAATATCAGTTGACCTTAGATGTTGTTGTTGTTGTTAAGTGCTGTCAAGTTGTAGGTGACTAACAGCAACCCTATTAAATGAAAGTCCTTGACATTTGTGTGCATGACTTTCATCCTTTCTCCAGGTTCATAGGGTTTCCAGAGGCAAGCTATTTACAGAAGTGGATGCCACTGCTGCTGCTAAGCTTGTTTCAACTGGGGAACGCCACCAAACACTGTTTACCATGCATAACCGTTATCACATTTGACACATCAGTGTCACAGTGTTCAGCTTCACAGTGACCACAAGTTACCCTGTACGGCAAGTGGACACACCAGGGCTATACAACCTAGAAGACTGTTTAAACAAAAATAATGAAAAAGATTATTTTACCCTCTGGCACACCCAAATGCTGGCCAACTCTGGGCCAGTGGCTATATAAACCATATGGATAACTGGGTCTATTTCTGGGTTCTCAATTCTTTTCCATTGGTCTATTTGCCTGTCACTGTGCCAGCACCATGCTGTTTTAGTTACCATTGCTGTCTAGTAGGTTTTGAGGCCAGGGAGTGCTATACCTCCAACCTTATTTTTGTTTCTCAGCGGTGTTTTGCTTATTTGCAGTCTCCTGTCCCTCCAAATAAATGTTATTATTTCCCTTTAAATCTCCTTGAAAAATGAATTTGATATCTGGATTGGGATTGCATTGAACATGTAGATTGCTTTTGGTAGGACTGTAATTTTCACCATATTGAGTCTTCCACGAACAGTGCACATTTTGCCATTTCTTTAGGTCTTTTATTGTGTCTTTCAGAAATGCTCTGTAGTTTTCTTTGTATAGGTCTCTTGTATCTCTAGTCACGTTCATTCCCAGGTATCTCAATTTGTGATTGGCTATTGTAAATGGTATTGCTTTCTTTATTTCCATCTCTGAGTTATATTTTTTACTGTAGAGGAAACCTATTGATTTTTGGATATTATTAATCTTATATCCTGCCACTCAACTAAATTGATCTATTAACTCAAACATTTTTTTGTTGACTCAACGGGGTTTTCTGTGTACACTATCTTATCATCTGCATACAGTGACAGTTTAACCATTTCTTTGTCAATTTGAATGCCTTTTATTTCCTTCTCTTGCTGTATTGCCCCAGCAAGCACTTCCAATACAATATTGAAAAGAAGTGGGGACAGTGGGCATCCATGTCTGGTTCCTGTTTGCAAGAAAATATTTTTGCTCTTTCTCCATTGAGAATGATGTTGGCTCTTGGTTTTGCATATATACTTTTCACTATGTTGAGGAAATTTGCTTCTATTCCAATTTTGCTGAGTGTCTTTATCAGAAAGTGTTGGATTTTGTCAAATGCCTTTTCTGCATCAAGTGCTAATATAATATGGTTCTTATTATTTACTTTGTTAATATAGTGAATTAGGTTGATTGTTTTTCTTATGTTGAACCATCCTTGCATACCTGTTATGAATCCTACTTGGTCATGGTGATTTTTTTTATGTCCTTTTGGATTCTATTGACTAGGATGAAAAGCATTGGTCTGTAGTTTTCTTTCTTTCTTTGCCTGGTTTTGATATTAAGGTTATGCTTGCTTCATAGAATGACTCTGGAAGTATTCCTTCTTTTTCAATTTTTTGAAAGCATTTAAGTAGAATGGGTGCTAAATGCTCTCTGAATGTTTGGTAGATTTCAGCTGAGAAGCCATCTGGTCCAGAACTTTTCTTATGGGGAAGTCTTTTTATGACCTTTTCAGTTTCTTCTCTTGTGATGGGTCTGTTCAAGTGTTGGATATCTGTCCTTCTCAGTCTGGGCAGGGGATGCGTTTCAAGGAATTTGTCCATTTCCTCTGGGTTTTTTAATTTATCAGAGTATACCTTTTCATAGTATTCTGATATTATGGATTTAATTTCCTCTGGTTCTGTTAGATATCACCTCTGTCATTTCTTAATTGAGTCATCTGTGTCTTTTCTTTCTCTCATTAAATTTGGCAGTGGTTTGTCAATTTTATTGACTCTTTCAAAAAACCAGCTCCTGGTCTTTTTGATGCTTTCAACTGTTTCTCTGTAATTTCTTTTCTTCTTGAGGCTGTAGGATTAGATTGTTGATCTTTTTCTATTTGCTGAAGGTGTTGGGTTAGATCATTGATTCTTCTTCTTTCTTCCTTTCTTATGTGTGTGCTTATTGCTATGAACTGCCTTCTGAGGACAGCCTTAGCTGTTTTCCAGAGGTTTTGGTAAGTTGAATCTTCCTTATCATTTGTTTTAAGGGACTTTTTTTATTTCATTTTTTTATTTCTTTTATAATCCAATCATGTTCTATCGGAGAATTATTTCGTTTCCACATGGGTGGTTTTGTAAGCTTTACTCTTCTGTGGTTAATTTCTAATTTTATGATATTGGGATCTGAGAAAAGACTTCATATTATTTAAATGTTTTTGAATTTGTTGAGACTAGCTTTGTGACATAATATATATTCAGTTCTGGAGAATGTGCCCTGAGCATTTTGAGAAGAAAGTGAATTGAATTTTAGTTGGGTGCAGTTTTCTGAATACATCCACAAGGTCAAGTTGTCTGATTATATAGTTTAGATCTTGTGCATCTTTTTTGAGTCTTTTGAGTTGCCCTATCCTTCAGTAATAGTGGTGTATTGAAATCTCCTACCACTATTGTGGTGCTGTCTATCTCTCTCTTCAATTCTGTTAACATTGCTTTAGGTATTTTGCAGGTCTATCATTTGGTGCTTAAGTGTTGACCAACATTATGTCTTCTTGATCTATTGTGTCTTTAATCAGTATGTAATGCCCTCCCTTATCTTTGATGGTGTTTTTCATTCTGAAATCTGTTTTATCAGGGATTAGTATTGCCACTTCTGCTTTTTTGAGGTTGCCATTTGCTTTGTAAATTTTTTCCAGCCCTTGATTTTGAGTTTGTCTTTCTCTTCCTTTATTATATGTGTCTCTTTTAGGCAACATATTGATGGGCTTTGCTTTTTTATCCATTCTGCTACTCTTTTTCCCTTAATTGGCACATTTAATCCATTCACATTAAGTGTGGTTATTGTTAGGCCAAGTTTTACTTTTGTCATTTTGCAGTATTTCTTTTTCTGTTGTTTCTGGTTACTATAGTCCATTATTCACTTTGGCTTCTGTGTGTGCAGGGCTTCACTTAAAATTTCTTGTAGTTTTGGTCTTGTTTTCACACATCCCTTTAAGGTCTTTCTTTTCTGCAAATACTCTAATCTCCTCTTCAAATCTGATAGAGAGCCTTGCTGGATATAGTATCCTTGGCTGACAATCGTTATCCTTCAACTTTCTGTATATGGAATCCCATTGTCTTCTAGCTCTCCTGGTTTCTGCTGAGAAATCTGAACTTAATCTAATTGTTTTCCCTTTGTAGGTAACTCTTTGGTTTTCTCTTGCTGCTTTTAGAATTCTATCTTTATCTTTTAATTTCGAGAATATGACTATCATATGTCTTGATGTTTTTCTTTTTGAGTCTAGTCTATTTGGTGTTCTCTGTGCTTCTTGAATATGAATTTCCCCATTCTTCAAAATACCTGGGAAGTTTTCTTCTGGTACTTCTTTCACAATCTTCTCAGTGATTTCCCTGTCCCTCCCGTGTTCTGGAATTCCAGTCATATGTATATTATTCTGTTTGGTGTCATCCCACATAATACTTTCTTAATTTTCTTTGTGTTTTGTCTCTTTTTTTCTTCAAGTAGGTTTCTAGTGAGGGTTTTGTCTTCCAGCTCACTGACTCTTTGTTGCATCTCTTCAGTTCTACTTTTTTGTCCTACCAGTATGTTGGACACTTCTGCCGTTTCAGTCTTAATATTCTGGATTGCATTTTCATGCTTTTCTGTTATTTCTAGTACTGTGTTGGAAATACCATCTCTCTCTCTCTTATGATGATCTTTTAATTTCTTGTACCTCTTTGTCTACCATTTTTTTTCTTCCGTCTTTTGTAGTTTCATCAATATCTGTTCAAGTTTCTCCTCATCTATGTATTTCTTCTGGGTTATTGTCTGTGAACTATTTGCTCTCTTATCAACTTCCATTGTTGCTTCCCACATTTGTAGCTTTTTCTGTAGCTGTTCAAACAGCTCTTTTTCAACATATTTCTTCTGATTCTCTCTGTCTGGCATATTAATTGGGCCTGCTTTTTTAGGAGAAGTTTTATTTTGTTCCTTCATAATAGCTGATGTGTATTACTGCTTTTTTGGCATTATGGGAATCTTTTCTTAGTAGATATTAGGTTGTTATAACTATAAAATTACTCAGGGTACACCAATGTTTTGTGAAGCAACTATAGATTTGTGTTTGAGGGCCTCACAGCAGTTTATTCCCCAAAGTACCTGAGTGAGCATGGAGAAAGCCTGTTGTTCCCTTCTGGAATTGGCTTGTCACTTCCTTCCAGGGGCCAGGATCTGTTGTGTGAGTTAAGGATCCCATGTGGTCCAGACTCACAGCAGTTTGTCCTCCAAAGTACTGAGTTAAGGGGTCCTGTGTGGTCAAGCTAGACAGCAGTTCCTCCCCCCCAAATAATTGTGGGAGCAGCACAGGCAATGCCATCTAGTCGCATGCTTCCTGTCCCATCCACATAATGTAATATCATGCAGCACTGAAAAACAATGAAATAATAAAACATTACACAACATAGGAAGCCTGTAAGACATTATGCTGAGTGAAACTATGTGCTTTTGAGTTGCCAGTGCACCTCTTTACCACAAGGCCACCAGAACTTGCTTAAGTTCTTTTAAATTTCAGAAGCATTTGATACAGACTAATCTTGTAGATTCATCATGTCTCATTAACATCATATTGTCATTATTTGTGGCATTGAATTAGCACTGACTCACAGCTGGTTTCCAGCAGGTTTTCAGAGGTAGTAAATTACATGAAGGAAATTGCGCATCCTTTTCCCGTGGCGCAGCTGGTGAGTTTGAACTTCATGCCTTTGGGATTGCAGCACAGCTGCTTAACACTGTTGTTTTTGTTGTTGTTATTAAGTGCTGATAAGTCAGTCATGACTCATTGTGACCCTAGGAGCAAAAGATCTGAACTCTGTTCTATCCTATGCCATCCTCACACTTCCTGACACACAATAGTCCACTGCAGCAGTCACTGTGTTAGTCCACCTGGTTGAGGGTCTTCCTCTCCTTTGCTGGCCCTTCACCCTTTCCAGCATCATGTCCGTCTCCAAGGAATAACACCTCTTTCTCCTGTCATCCTTATTTATTATCCAGCTTTCTGATGCATAACAAGTAATTGCAAAGACCATGGCTTGGATCAGGTACATCTTAGTCTCTAGACTGACATCATTGCTTCTCAGTACTCTGGAGAGTTTCTTGACAGCAGACTTGCCCAGTGCAATTTGGCTGGTATCAAGAGTGTTGATTATGGAGTCAAGCAAACTGTAACTGTTAACTATCTGAATCTCTTCTCCACCTATCCTGGTGCTATCATTTGGCCCAGTGGTGAAATTCTTTGTCTTCTTAAGGTTGAGCTTCAATCCATATTGAAGTCTACTGTCTTTGACATTCTGCACCAAGTGCTTCAGGTCCTCCTTAGTTTCAGCAAGCAAGAGATATTTCAACAAACAGATGCTTCCCTGGATGTTCTCACCAGGTTGTGCCAAGAAATCTGGAGGATCACTACCAGGCCAATGACTGGAAAGCATCCATATTTATCCCCATTCCAAAAAAGATAACCCAATAGAGTTTAGAAATTGTTGAACGATATCGCTAATATCACATGCAAGCAAATCCTGTTGAAGGTTATAAAAAAATGACAAGAGAAGTACATTGACAGAGAACTACCAGAAATACAAGTTTGATTTAAAAGAGGTCATGGCACTAGGGATATCATAGCCAATGTTAGAGGGATCTTGGCCAAAAGCAAAGAGTACTAGAGGAATGTCTACCTGTATTTAATTGACTATGCAAAGTCATTTGACTATGTGGATCACAACAAATTGTGGCTAACCTTGAGGAGAATAGAAGTTCCAGAACATTGGTTGTGGTCATGCAAAACCTATACTCACACAAGGAAGCAGTCCTCAGAACAGAGCAAGGAAGCACTGCATGGTTCAAAATCAGAAAAGGAGTGCACTGGGGATGTCTTCATATTTTCACTATACATGTAGAACAGATCATTTAGGAGGCTGGACTTTATGAGGTGGCATGTGGCATCAGGATTGGAGGAAGACTCATCAACAACCTATATTATGCATACGCTATATATTGTTGTTGTTGTTGTTATGTGCTGTTGAGTCGCTTGCGACTCATAGTGACCCTATGTACAACAGCCCTAAACTCTGCTCTGTCCTGTGCCAATTGCACTGTCTCTGACACTCCCATTCCAATTACCCAAGTCACTGAATCAATCCACCTCATAGAGGGCCTTCCCCTCCTGCGCTGTCCCTCCACCCTCCCAAGCATGATGTCCTTCTCCAAGGGCCGGTCTCTCCTCACAACATGTCCAAAGTATGTTAGATGGAGCCTCAGAATCCTTGCCTCCAAGGAGCCGCCCAGTTTGACACTTTCTAGGATGAATCTGTTTGTTTTCCTAGCAGTCCATGGTACTCTCAATACTCTTCTCCAGCACCAAAGCTCAAAGGCATCAATTCTCCTTCTATCCTTTTTGGTCATTGTCCAACTCTCTGATGCATAATAAGTGATTGCAAAGACCATGGCCTGCATCAGACACACCTTAGTCTCCAGAGAGACACCATTGCTTTTCAGTACTTGGGAGAGGTCCCTTACAGCAGACTTTCCCATTGCAATATGTTTTTTTATTTTCTGGCTACTGGTGCCAAGAGTGTTGACTGTGGAGCCAAGCAAACTAAAGCTGTGAACAATCTCAATCTCTTCGCCATCCATCCTGATGCTGCCAATTGGCCCAGTGGTGAGAATGTTTGTCTTCTTGACATTGAGCTTCAATCCATATTGGAGGCTGCAGTCCTTGACCCTCTGCAGCAGGTGCTTCAGGTCCTCCTCAGTTTCAGCAAGCAGGGTTGTGTCATCTGCATAATACAGATTGCTGATAGATCTTCCACCAAACTTGACCCCACACTTCTCCTCATAGAGCCCAGCCTCCTGGATAATCTGTTCTGCATACAGGTTGGAAAGGTATGGAGATAGGACCTATTCCTGGCTTATGCCCTTCCCAGTTTTGAACAATGCAGTGTTCCCTTGCTCTATTCTGACGACTGCCTCCTGGTCCAAGTATAGGTTTCACATTAGAATGATCAAGTGTTCTGGGATTCCCATTCTTCTCAGAGTCAGCCACAGTTTTTCATTATCCACACAGTCAAATGCCTTTGCATAGTCAATGAAACACAGACAGACATTCCACTGGTAGTCTCTGCTTTCAGCTAAGATCCATCCAACATCAGCCACAATATCCCTAGTACCATGACCCTTTCTAAACCCAGCCTGGACTCCTGGCAGTTCTCTGCTTATATGCTATTCCAGTCATTTTTTGATAATCTTCAGTAAAATCTTGCTTGCATGTGAAATCAATGAGATTGTTCTGTAGTTTCCACACTCTGTTGGGTCACCCTTCTTTGGCATGGGAACAAATATAGATCTCTTCCAGTCAGTTGGCCAAATGGTTGTTTTCCAGATTTCTTGGCACAACTTGGTGAGAAGCTCCAGGGCAGCATTTGTTAGCTGAAATATGTCAATTGGTATATCATCTATTCCTGGGGCCTTATTTTTTGCTATTTCCTTCAAAGCAGCTTCAACTTCTTTTTTCATCACCATAGGCTCTTGCTCGTATGTTGTTTCGTGAAATTCTTCTGTGTCTGCCAGTTCCTTTCAATACAGTGACTCAGTATATTCTTTTCATCTTCTTTTAATACTTCCTGGATCATTTGATGCTATATATTAGGGCTCCTAAATTTGTTCCTATTTTTTTCTCTGATGATTTTTATAGTTTTTATTTCACTGCTAGAGCTTTGATCCATCTCGAGTTTATATGTAGGTATGGTATGATATGTGGATCTTATTTCACTTTTTTTTGCAGATGAATGTCTAGTTTTGGCAGCATCATTTGTTACAAAGTCTGTTATGTTTCCTCTTAATGGATTTCACCTGCTTATGAGAGATCAATTGACCATAGGTGAATGGATTGATTTCTGGGTCCTATATTCTATTCCATCACTCTGTATGTCTCTATGACAGTTCATTACTGTTTTGATTATTACTGCTTTATAGTAGATTTAGAGATCAGGCATGTTATGCTTCCTACTTTTGTTTTTATTTTTTAGTATAACTTTGGTTGTCTGGAGTCTCTTTCCTTTTCAATTTTATGTCTCCTTGAAGAATGGTATTGAGATCTGAAATGATATTGTGTTAAACTAGTAGGTTATTTTTGGCAGAATTGTTATTTTCATAATATTAAGTCTCCTTACCTATGAGCATTGGAGAGGATTTTGAAGCTCTGTCTCACATATTTTGGGCATGTTGGCAGAAGGGACCAGTTATTGGAGAAGGACATTATGCTTGGAAGGGTGGAAGGACAATGCAGGAGCAGAAGACCCTGAATGAGATGACTTAACACAGCAACTGGGGTTAAGGAGGCAGGTGTGTTAGAGATGGTGAGACTGGTTCTGTATAGGGAAGGATTCAGAGGTATTGTGAATAACGTCACTATCAGTAACAGGCAACCCAAAAATACACAACAACAACCCATGCTCAAGTGTGAGTTATATAAAGTATGCAAAGATGCTTCAGCATAGGAAAAAACTAATCATCACATCAATATAACAAAAGAAAAGAACCACATGACTATCATAACTTGTGCAGAAAAGACATTTGACCAAATTCAAGAGTCTTTCTTTTTTTATAATTTTATATTGGTTTGCATACAAAGTTCATATACATTGTGTTTCACACTATCTTTCATTCACATTGTGTTTCATACAATCATTCTCATTATGTTCTTGGTAAAACTGTCCAATGAAATAGGAATAGAGAGCAATTACCTCAACACAGTTGAGTATATATACAAAATCAATAGCAAATATCACCCTCAGTGGAGAGAGATTAAAAGGCACCAGACAAGGAGGCCTGTTATCCCTGTTCCTATTGAAAATTGTATTGGACTTACTAGCTAGAGCAGTAAGACAAGAGAAGGAAATAAGAGACTACAAATTGGCAAAGAAAAAGTAAAACTTTTTCTTTTTGCAGATACATCACATTCAACACAGAAAACCCCAAAGACTCAGCAAGAAAACTTTTATATCTAGATCACCAATTCAGCAAAATGGTAGAACACAATATCAATAAACAAAAAATCAGTCAGAATTCTCTCCAAAAATGAAAGGAATACAAAAAAGGAAGTAAGAAAAATTTAAAAAAGCTCAAACCCCACCAATTACAACAGCCAACCATAACATGAAATACTTATAAATAAAACTAGCAGAGGGGGAAAAGAACTATACAAAGAAAATTACTAACTACTACTGCAAGAAACCACCATTCATTTGTCAGTGCTGTACCGTGGTGGCTTACTTGTTGCTATGATTTTGGAAGCTGTCCTACTAACATTTCAAATACCAGAAAGCTTACCTATAGTGAACAGACTTCAGCAGAGCTTTCACACTCAGACAGGCTAATTTATAATTTATAAGAACAAGTCTTATAAAACTCTATGGACAATGGACAAATGTTATTGGATAAAGTGTCTAAAGAAAAACCCTTCATGTTTGTTATAAGGCATACGAAGTGTAACTAGGGGAAGAGCTGCCTTCTTAGAGTCTATTGTAATGACACAGATGGAGTAAAGATTTCATTCAATGAAGTACCATTATTTGCTGATGTGGCAAGACTCAAAATGAACAGAAATATCGGAAAACATAAAATAATAATTAGAAGATGAACTGTGTGAAGCATGAATCTAAGAAAGTTGGAAGCTGTCAAATTGGAATTGGAATTGGAGTGCAAAAGATCAATATCCTAGGCAAGACGATTGATGTTCAGGTAAATCGAGGTGGACTTGTATTGGCTATTTTGAATCAGATAATCACACATTCAACTACGTAGGAAGCAAAAAACTGAAGAGGTTTGCTGTGCCATTAAACTTCCAAAAAAAGCATTTCAAGGTTTATTATGAAGTTTAGTTCTGTGAATAAGATACTATCTATATGTAGAAAATGAAGTCTTGCTAGAACAACGATTATTCAAATAAAGGCATCAACCATGAAAGCCAAAGAGAAAGAAATTGAGGATTTCTACCAACTTTTGCCATCTGAAATGGATCAAACATGCAATCAAATGCATTAATAATAATAATAATAATAATAATAATAATTTGTGACTAGTATACAAAGGTTAGTAACAGAAGAAAGACTAGTAGTTGGAAAATATGGCCTTGGTGTCATAAATGAAGCTGTAGATGTAATAATATAATCTTATACAATGGATATTTTATTCATTGCATATACTTTTCAAAAAGGCATAAACTGAAATTATATACACAGACTTCAATTGATTGACAACACAGGTTTCAGATTGACAAGATCTGTAGAAAGAAATGTTGGGAAAGCTTAATATTACCATTCAAAACTAGGCTGACTGTGGAACAGATCATCAACTACTTGTATGCAAGTTCAAACTGATGAAGAAAATTAAAACAAGTCCATAAAAACCAAGACATGACCTTGAATGTATGCAAACTGAATTTAAAAACTATCTTAACAGATTTGATGCTTGGTGACCAAAGACTAGAAGAGTTGTGAAATTATATTGAGAACATCATCCATGAGGAGAAAAAAGTTACTACAAAGCAGGGAAGAAGAAAAATCAAAATAGATATATAAAGAAGCTCAGAAACTATGCTCAGATAAGAGCTAAAGAGAAGATTTCTGGAGAAGATAAAACAAAATATTATAATGAAATGTGCAAGGAGCCAGAGTTAGAAAACCAAAAGGTAGGAACACACTAGCATTTTTTTTCAAGCTAAAGCTAGAAGAACTGAAGCACAATTTCAAACTTCAAGTTGCAATACTGATAGATCCTATGAATAAAGTCTTAAATAATGCAAGAAACATGAAAAGAAGACAGAAGGAATGAACAATCACTGTATCAAAAAGTAGTTGGTCAACACCAAATTATATAAAGAAGTAGCATAATAAAACAAAGGTAATGGAGGAAGAAGTTCAAGCTGCAATTAAGGCATTCAGAAAGAAATAAGGCCCCAGGAATTGAAGGGATACGAACTGAAATGTTTTAACAAACAGATACAACTCACCAGTAGGCATGAAGGAATTTGGACGACAACTACCTGGCTAACTGATTAGAAGAGATCTATAATTTTTTTCTCTCCATCACCCAAAATAGTGATTGAATAGAGTTTAGAAATTATTGAGAAATATCACATGTAATTAAAATCTTGCTATGTTGTTGTTCCTGGAAGCAGGAGCGGCATCCACTTCCAAAATGGCTTGCCTCTGCAAACTCTATGTACTAACAGTGCTCAGGCTGTTCGTTCATAGGGTTGCTATGAGTCATCTATCACTCGATGGCACCAAACAACAATAACAACGACAAGGACAAACAGAGAGCTACGCTGGCCTAGTGGGAAAGAAGTTATGCTACCAAGCCAAAGGTGGGTGATTTTTATCTGCAGCCCTCAGCCAGGTTCAAATTGTTTTATTCTTCTCGGTGGTATAGCACTCGTCTGTGCGTTGCTGTAGAGAGGTAACTCGTGGTTGCTGTGATCCTGAAGACTGTGACAGCGATGTGCCAATCGTGGTAATGGGTACCCATGGTGGACAGTGTTGGCTGGAGCTTCCCGACTAAATCAAGCCTGGAAGCAGGAGCGGCATCCACTTTCTAAACGGCTTGCCTCCGGAAACTATGTATGAACAGTACTCAGGATGTTCATTCATAGGGTCACTATGAGTTGTCTACGACTCAACGGCACCAAACAACAACAACAACAACAACAACAACAACATGTTGTTGTTATGTGCCGTCGAGTTGCTTGTGACTCATAGTGACCCTATGTACAACAGCCCTAACCCCTGCTCTATCCTGTGCCAATCGCACTGCCTCTGACATACCCATCCTGATTACCCCAGTCACTGAATCAATCCACTTCATAGAGGGTCTTCCCCTCCTGCACTGCCCCACCACCCTCCCAAGCATAATGTCCCTCTCCAAGGACTTCTTTGGAGCAGGATACTAATAAAACACTTCCAGAAAACCAAGCTATATTCTGAAGAGGGTGTAGAATCAGGGACTATCATTACTGATATCAGGTGAATCTTGGCTAACAGAAGAGAACATCAGAGAGATGCTTATTTGTGTTTTACAGATTATGCAAAGGCTTTGACTATGTAGATCATAACAAGTTTTGACTACTATTGAAAATAATGGAAATACCTGAAGACTCATGTGCTCATAGAGAAGCAGTTGTTCACTGAGAACAGCATGGTTTAAAAATCAGAAAAGATGGGCACCAGGGCTGTATCTTTTCTCCATATCCATTCAATCTATATACTCAGCAAATTTGTTGAGAAACTGAATGCATCAGGATTGGAGGAAGATTATTAACAACGTGTGTTATGTAGATGACACAATATTGCTTGCAGAAAGTGAAGAAGACTTGAAGCAATCACTGCAGGTTATTGAAAACACAGCCTT
>NW_006400051.1:2768666-2775125 GCF_000299155.1 Elephantulus edwardii | reverse complement strand
TTTCACAGCTGATATTGAGCTTCTCCAGCGGTTCCTTCCACAGATGTAATCGATCTGATTCCTATGCATACCATCAGGTGAAATCCATGTGTATATTATGCTATATTATTTTAAGAAACTAAAAGTTCTCAGTGATGAACCAATAGACAATCTCATGATAGATGGAGAAAAGATTGAAATTGCCAATTATTTAATTTCACTTGGATCCACAATCAGTACCCATGATAGCAGCAGTCACAAAATGAAAACATGTATTGCATAGTGAAAGCCTGCTATCAAGGAACTCTCTAAAGTGATAAAGAACAATCATGTTTGTTTAAAGACTGAGGTACCCCTCATACAAACAATGGTATTTTTATTGCTTCTTATGCATCTGAAATGTGGACAATGATTAAGGATGATATTTAAAGAATTGATAGTACTTATGTCAAACTTATACTTGGACCAGGAGGCAGTCATCAGAACAGAACAGGGAAACACTGGATGGTTCAAAATGGGGAAGGATATGCATCAAGGGTGTGTCCTATCTCCATATCTTTTCAATCTATATATGGAGCAGATTATACAGGAGGCTGGGCTCTCTGAGGAGAAGTGTGACATCAGAATTGGAGGTGGGCTGATCAACGGTGTGTGTTATGCAGATGACACAACCCTGTTTGCTGAAACTGACAAGGACCTGAAGCACTTGCTGTGGAGGGTCAAGGACTGCAGTTTTCGATATGGATTGAAGTTCAACATCAAGAAAACAAAGATTCTCACCAATGGGATGGTTGGCAGCACCATGATGGATGGTGAAGAGATTTGAAATTGTTAACATCTTCAGTTTGCTTGGCTCTACAATCAACACTATTGGTACCAGTAGCCAGGAATTTAAAAGATGAATTTCATTGGAAAAGTTTGTTGTCAGAGACCTCTTCAAGGTACTGAGGATGATATCAGTCTGGAGACTAAGGTGCATGTGATCCAGGCGATGGTCTTTGAAATTATTTGCTATGCATCAGAGAGCTGGACAGGGACCAGATATGATAGAAGATGAGTTGATGCCTTTGAGCTTTGGTGCTGGAGAAGAGTATTGAATATACCATGGGGTGCTAGGGAGAATAAACAAGTTCGTCCTGAAGAGAGTGAAGCCAGGCTGCTCCTTGAAGGCAAGGATTCTGAAGCTTTGTCTGACATACTTTGGACATGTTGCAAGGCAGGATCAGTCCTTGGAGAGGGACATCATGCTTGGGAGGGTGGAGGGACAGCGCAGGAGAGGAAGACCCTTGATGAAATGGATTGATTCCATTACTGGGGTAATGGGGATACGTGTGTTTGGGACAATAAGATTGGCAAGGGGTAGAGCAGGGTTTAGGGCTGTTGTACATAGGATCACTATAGGTTACAGGCGACTCGATGGCACATAACAACAACCACCTTTAACTTGTGGTGTTGGAGAAGATTATTGAATATTCCATGGACTTTCAAAGGAAGAAATACATCTATCTTGAGGGAAGTGTAACCAGAGTGCTCCTTAAGGCAAAGGTGGGGAAACTTGGTTTCATTTATTTTGGGCATATTTTCAGGAGGAACAAATCCTTGGAGAGAGACATCATACTGAGATGTATAGAGGGTCAGAGAAGAAGAAGATCCTCAGTGAGATGGATTGACACAACTACTACCATAATGTGCTTGAGATCACAAGGGTGTAGGAGGTTAGGATAAAGTTCTGATCTGTTGTTTATACAGTCACTATAAATCATAGTAGACTTGATGGCATTTAACAACAAAAATAACAGCAACAACTACAAATACAGAAAATGAAAAGTTGTGTTGTTGTGTAGTGTAGAGTCAGAACCAACCCATAGCTGACCCTCTAGTGGATTTTCAGAAGCAGTTAACAAAAAGATATGTAGCTAAATGGGATAATATACAATGCTTCTCTTATGTTGATCCCTCCTTTGTGTGAATCTGGCATGACCACGTTGTATTATTCTTTTAATATGGTACTGAATTCTATTGGCTAGGATTTTGTTGAGCATTTTTTCATCCTTGTTCATGAAGGACATGGGTCTATAATTTTCTTTTTAAATTATGTCCTTATCTAGCTTTGGTATCAGATTTATCAAATGAGTCTGGAGTATTCCATGTTTTTCTGTATGCTGACATGGTTTAAGTAGGATTAGTGACAGTTCTTCTCTGAATGTTTGGCATAATTTGCTGACAAAGCCTTCTGGAGTAAGATTGTTTTTGGTTGTTTTTCTTATGATTTGTTCAATATTTCATTTTATAATGTGTAGAGAGCCACTTTTGAGGCTCCTGACTTAAGGCCCAAGTTGCTTTATACTGCTCACTAAACGCTATTCCATAAAGGCCTGCCTGGCATGTCTAGAGATAAGTTCAGCTCAGAATCTTCACCCAGTCTCAAGGAAACTGTTTCCTTCATTAGCCCAGTGTCTGCAATTCAAGGTCTTAGGGAGTGTTCCTCATTCCTGCGCCATACTGATATCCTGAGGCTGGGTTCCCATAGCATCCCAGCCTACTGAAGATATCTAGGCAAGTTCTTATATAAGCCTGTGAAAACTTTTAATAAACGAGACTTGATCAGGAATCTGTCTTGTCTCTCTTCTTCGTGTCTCTTGTCCCATCTCAATCTGCACTCTCCTTCCTTAGGTCCACGTTGAAGACCCTGCGGGCCGGGGCAGTAATGGGTTTGTATAAGTAATCTACTTCCGTGTATATTAGTTTAGGTAGGATGAAAGTGTCTAAAAATTTGTCCATTTCCTCTCGATTATTTTATTTATTGAAGCATTGTTCTCATTACTGTGTTGTTAGGTACTATTGAATTGACTACAACTCATAGCAACACTATGAACATTGAATCTGAAACTTGCCCTATCCTGAGTCATTCTTATTTTCTCTGACACATTTGAGTTCATTGCTACACAAATTTGTTTGTCCTTTTAGGATATTTTTCCATTCTCTTCCCCAACATCACAACTCAAAGGCATACATTCTTCTTTAACCCATTGTCAGAAGCATAACAAATAATTGAAAAGAAAATGGCTTGAATCAGGCACACTTTGGTCTTTAAACTGACATTATTGCTCCTTAACACCTTACAGATGTCCTTGACAGCAGATTTATCAATTCAATACATTTTTTTTAATTTCTTGACTGCTGTTGTCAAGGTTGTTGATTGTGAATCCAAGTAAGAGGAAATCATTGACAATTTTAATCTTTTCTCCTTCTATCATGATGTTGCCTTATTGACCTGGTGGTGAGGATTTTTGTTTTCTTAATGTTGAGATGTAATCCATATTGAAGACTATAATCTTCAATTTTCTGCAACAAATGTTTCAAGTCCTCTTTGCTTTTGGAAAGAAAGGTTATGTCATCTAAACAATGACACAGGTGGTTGTTGAATCTTCCTCCAATTCTGGTGCCACACTCTTAGTCATAAATTCCAGCCTCTCAAATGATTTGCTCAGTATTCAGATTGAATAAGTATGGAGAATGGATACAGCTCTGATGCACACTTTCTTGGTTTTAAACAGTGCAGTGTTCCTTTACTCTGTTTGAAGAACAAATTCTTGGCCTAAGTATAGATTTCACATGAGCATAAATCTGGAAGTACTGTTCTTTCTAATGTTATCCATAATTAGTTATGGTCCACATCAACAAAACACAAATAAATATTCTGCTATTATCCTGTTTATTTCAGTTGGCTTTGTTGTGATGTTGCCCATTTAATCTCTTTGTTTTAATATTTGTGTCTTCACTTTTCCTTTGTTAGGTTTGCCAGTGATTTGTCAGTTTCACTAATATTTTTTTAAGAACTCTTATACTTGTTAATACTTTCTGTTGTATTTCTGGCTTTGTTTTAATTAATTTCTATCCTAATAATTATGAATTGCCCAATAATTTCTATGTTCTGTTGGTCATCTCTTTTAGAAATGGGAATAAATATGGATCTTTCTGTCAGTGTCAGCTGCCTTCCAGATTTTTTTTGTCATAGACTAGAGAACATGTCTAGAACTATATCTGTTTGTTGGAATATATCAACTGTCGTAGTATAAATTCCTGGAACCTTATTTTGTGCCGATTTCTTCAGAGCAGTTTGAATGTCTTCCTTTATTAATATACCCTTGGTACCACCATTGTTGAATATTCTTATATATCCACCCAGAGATATTCAATACATATATATAATTTTTTTTAATGGGAGCCTAAGAAACATCTTGTTACTTTTTCACTTAGCTAATATTTTGGAGATAGCTACCTTTTTACCATGTGCTTTAAAATTAAATTATATAGACAGTCAATTTTTATTTAACCTCTATTAGGGAGCATAGTTCTTAATCAAACTGTACTCTTAAAATGGTTCTGTGTCAGGCATTTCTCTTTGGTACAGTAATTCTGTATATACCTTCCATCTTTTCTTTTTCTTTCAATTTTATACTGGTTTATTTACAAAGCTCATAAACTTTGTATATATTGTTTTTCAGACTGGAACTTTCTCCTTTCCTTTATGAACCCCTCCCTCCACTCATCAAATTGTGTGGCCCTATGATTAAGCAATCCTCCCCTGGATCCTCATACTCATTCAACAATAACGGTCTTATACAGTTTTTGTCTTTATGAAACTGAGTTAGTTCACTTAGCAAAATGCTCTGCAGTCCCTCCCATGTTAGGTAGTAATTCACAAAATCATTGTTCCTGCGTGCTACATAGTAGTTCATTGTGTGAGTATCATAATTTCTCAACCCATTCCATTGTGGTTGGGTATTTAGGCTGTTTCCATGTTCTTGCTATGGTGAATAATGCTGCTATGAACATTGGTGTACAAGTCTCTGTTTGTACCTCAGTTCTCATTTTCTCAGAGTATATTCCAAGAAATGGAATAGCTGGGTCATATGGAATTTCCATGTTCAGCTTTTTGAGGAAGCTCCAAACTGCCTTCCAGAGTGATTGTACCATTTTACAATCCTACCAACAATATATCAGAGTTTCTATCTTTCCACAACCTCTCCAATATTTATTTCTTGTTGTCATGCTAAACTTTGCCACTGCTACTGGGGTAAGATGGTATCTTATTGTGGTTTTGATGTGCATCTCTCTTATTGCCAGTGACTTCCCTTCCATCTTTTTTTGATGCTTCCTGGACTATTCAGAATTTTTTCTCATTACATCCTCTGGTGTAGCAACTTGAAGCTTGAAAGGTGATCCAACAGATTCACTAATACCACATGCAAACAAAATTTTGCTGTAGATCATCCAAAAGTGGCTAGAAGAGTACGTTGACAGGGAATTGCCAGAAATTCAAGCAGTCAAGAAAGCAAAAGACATTTCATACTTGGCAAAGCTACTGTCAGGGATCTCTTTAAACTGGTAAAGAGGAATGATGCCAGTTTAAAGACTATACCTAAGGTATATATTTTACTTTCTTTGCTTCTAAAAGTTGGATGATTACTAAGGATGAGAGGGGAAAAAATCAATTACTTTGAGTTGTGATGTTAGAGAAGAATATTGATTATCCCATGGACTAGTAAGAAAATATACACACTGTCTTAGAGAATGTGAAAACAAGGTATTTCTCCCTAGGAAGGACAATGAAACTCTGCCTCATATATTTGGAGCATGTTGTTTGGAGAGGCCAGTCTTTGGAGAAGAACATCATGCTCAGAAAGGTGGAGGATCAGAAAAAGAGAGGAATACACGTGACAAGTAAAAGACTCTAAACAAGATGGATTGGCGTGGTGACTGTAGCAATGGGCTCAAGCATGTTGTCGGAGATGGTGAGTGAAACAAAAGGAATCATAGGATCACTTTGTGGTTCAAAGTGGTTCAATGGTTCAAAAGCTCACTCTTTGTTCATAGGGTCACTATGAGTTGTTCACTTGATGGCTCATAACAAGAATCTTTATTATTTCCTTTCTTCTAGAAGTTGTGAGGTTTGTTTTATGTTGTTTTTCCGATTGTTGGAGATGTTGGTTTAAGGTGTTGGTTTTGAGTCTTCCTCTTTGAATTGTTCATTTATTGCTATAATTTTACTTCATAGTACTGCTATTGTTGTGCCCCACATGTTGTGATATGTTGTTTTTCATTATCATTTGTTTAGAAAACCATTTTAACTTTGACGTTTTTCCATTATGCAGCAGTATTAAAGTAGGGTGTTAGTCTCCAAGCACATAGTTTTCACCTTTGATCTTCCAAATGTTAATTTTTAATTTTATACAATTGTGGTATAAGAAGTTGCTTTGTAGTGGACAAGCACCAGGTTGGCACATGTTTTCTGCTCTTGAGCAAGACCAGGCTAGCCAGCTGTCTGACTGTCTGTCCACCCACCCACCTGCCTCAAGGGCCTGGCCCAACATGCAGAAGAGCCCATGTGAATCAGCACCATAGTGGAACAGACCTAGGTTTTTTTTTTTATATTCCATTCATTCATTGTTGCACCCTTCTCCCCGCACAAACCCC
>NW_006400051.1:2759411-2763109 GCF_000299155.1 Elephantulus edwardii | reverse complement strand
GCCTGCGCATAGCCCTTGGCCAGTCCCAAAGTTCAGAGCTGGCAGGAGGGGGGCGCGAGCCGGGTCAGGGGGGAGCAATGCAGTACCTGAAGATGGGGGTCGCGGGTCAGAGCTGCAGGGCTGTGTCCCGATTCAAGTGCACTCCCACCGTTCACTGCCCAGACCTAGGTTTTTAAGATCTGATTCTCCTTTCAGTATTAAGTTACATCATTAAATAAGCAAGAGGGGAGAAGTTGGCTGAGCTGAGCACCATGCGGAGCTTGCTGCCTCACAGACAGCCTTGCTGGCCTTCAGACAACCCTGATTGAATCCTTGTTCACTGCATTTATTACTTTTTCAACCTTGAGCAAGTCTGTTCACCACTCTAGAATCCCCTTCTTCATTTATGGAAGGGGAAAGTAATAATACCTAGTTTGAGTTAACAATTAGACTACTTGGCAGAGAGACGGGGACAATGATGGCAGCAATAGAGAGGGATGTGCTGTCCCCGACCGCCACTATCCCCAGTAAGGCACAAGGTCCAGACCTCAAAAGAGCCTTGGTGGGGGGAGAGCCACCTGATCCCTAGGGAGAGCCAATTTGCAGGGGAAAACCTTCCAGTCCCTGGGGAAAGCTGCCTGATGTGTATGAGGAATTTTATCTAAGCCACTTTCCTCCATCTCCTCCTCCAGTACACCTGTAAATAATACCTCCAAATCCCCCCCCCTTTTTTTTGGACTTGAAATTTCTGGTGTAGAAAAGATGCATACTTTTGTTTTATTGATTATTCGAGGGTATTTGAGTGTGGATTATGAAAATTATAGCTAATATTGAAGAAAATGGGAATCTCAGAACACTTAATTGTGCTCATGTGAAACCTATACATAGTTCAAGAAGCAGTTGTCCAAACAGAACAAAGGAACACTGCATGGTTTAAAATTAGAAAAGTTGTGAAGTCAGGGTTGTAAACTTTCTCCATACCTATTCAATCTGTATTAATCTAGGAAAATGGGAAGTTGTCAAAGATTAAATGCAATGCATAAAGACTAACATTCTAAGTAGATGGACAGCCAATGGCTACTTTGAGTCAGACAATCTACTATACCAGGAATGAAAGAGTGAAGAAGCATGAGGTTGCATTCTTAGTCAAAAAGATCATTTCAAGATCCGTCCTGAAGTACAATATTACAAGCGCTAGGATACTGTCTATATGGACCAACTGAAAATACCACATCCTGGATCAGGTACAGACATCCTTGCTGTTTACAAGTTTAAGGGTCCTTAATAGCAGATTTCTTCAATGCAAGATGTGTTTTATTTCTTGACTGCTGCTACCATGAATGTTGCTTGTAGATCAATGGAAAATGATATTGTTGACAACTTTAATTATTTCTCCATCTATCGTAATATTGTCTATTGGTCAAATGGTGAAGACGTTTGTTTTCTTGATTTTGAGAGGTAATCCCTATTAAAGGGTATAGTATTTGATATAAGTGCTTCAAATCTTCTTTACTTTTCAAAAATTAGATTGTGTTATCTGCATAATATTGCTTGTTGTTCTAATCTTGAAGCCATATTCCTCTTAATATAGCCCAGAGTCTCAAATTATCACCTAAGAATACAGATTGAAGGTTGCTGTTGCTGTCGTTATGTGCCATCTAGTTGACTGGGACTCACAGAAACCCTCTGAACAATGGATCTGAACCCATCCCTATCCTGTGCCATCCTTACCATTTCAAACATACTTAAGACCATTGTTTTTTTGGGGGGGTGTTTTAGTGATTACACCATTTTTTTAAATAATGTAAAAATAAAAGGATAACTAGTAAAACATATATGGGCATCCAAGGGAGTAAGGGGTGGGAGCAGGAGAGTGAGGATGAGTAGGGATCAAATCACAAGTTTGAACAATTTGGTGGGTAGGGGGAATACGTAAAGGAAATGAGAAAGATCCAGGGGGACTGGAAAAAACAGGGCAAAGGTGGGCATAATCCAACATTGATCAATTTTTTAATTTTTTACAAAGAGATTGTCTTATTTGTGGGTTTCCCCTTTGGGAATAGGGATGCTGACTCTCTGGCTGCTTCATGTTGAACAGTAGTGTTGAGATAAAGGGGAGGCAGAGCCCACTATAATACTTTACTGGTCATCATAAGTTGAAGCTGCATGCCTTCTTGTTCAGTTAGATATTTTCATGATATTTTCTGCCCTCTGGACTGCAAGGTGTTTGTGTGGTTAAGTCCAGTGGGAGTGGCTGGCTGAACTTTGAGGCTCCATCCACCTTTACTTCCTTAGCTGGCAGTTATATTTCATTTTTGTCTCTGGGACTGGGCTCACAGTTCAGGTTCTGAAACAAGACTCAGTGTTCAGGTTACTCAGTTCCTCCCCGCATGCCATGCCAGTAGTTGCGTCCAGGGAAACTCTCAGTTACGCCAAGACTTACAGAGCCTCGCATCACTCAGCTCAAATCCCTTTTATTAGTAACTCACAAATTTGTTCTCTCTAGGTTTTCTCTCTTTCCTATAGGTAACCTAAACAGCACATATAAACAATGAAATATATTGTGTGGTTTCTTTTTTGTTGTTGATAGATTAATGAAAGTTTACAGAAAACTTGGATTTCCATTCATTCATTATTGCACATTTTCCTTCCTAATCCCCCAGTTAACATTCCTCTTGAAAAGATTCTTTCACTGTTGCACACCCTCCTCCATTTTGTGTGATTTCTTGACCACTGCTTTCATGTATGTTGATTGTGGATTCAAGTAAAATGAAATCATCATTAACTTCAATCTCTTCCTCATTTATTACAGTGTTTTATTTTGTTAAGGTACATTCCAACACGGAATGTTTTGTATCGCCATCAATAAATTCTCCATGTCTTTCTTTTCAGCAAGCAAATTTGTGTCATCTACATGTAATACATCTTTCTTTAATCCTGATGCTGAACTATTCTTCGTAAACTTCAATTTTATAGAGTATTTGCACAGAAAGTAATTGAATAAATAAGTATAAAGATTCAATCTTAATCTACATATATTCTGATCTGAACAACACATTTGTTTTGTTTGAATGATTGTGATGTATATGTGTCATATAAGTGATATTAAGTGTTGCAAATGTTCATTCTTTATGAAATTATCCATAATTTGGTGTAACTACATAGTAAAATGCTTTTACCTCTTCTAATCATGATTAATGAGTATAATCTCTGACATCTGGTTTAAAGCTATTGAACTAGGAAATGTTAGAAACTTCTTTATTTCAACAAATAAAAAAAAAAACCCAACTATTAAAGAGCCTAAATTGGTTTACTTTTTTTCCTGACAGGGACAATGCACTTTCATTGAATTTTTCTTGGGCTGTCACATAACTGTTTCTGTGCCATAATTTACTACACAGGAATGTTATCTATCTAACCAACCATTAAACAACACATCATTCTCATGGACAATACTGATTTTATAATTTTTATATAATGCATAAATTAGAATGTTGCAGGTATACTAACTGTCTTGGTAAGGCATAAAGGATTGGAAATAATAATTTTGAAAGTATTAGGCATGTAATCTCAGAGAAGTATATGGGCTCTAGTTCTCCCAACAACTGATTTTCATCTCTGTGATTCCGGAAGGTAACAATCTTGAAATTTCAGGTTTAAAAAGTTGTTGTTGTTGTTGTTGTTGTTATGTGCCGTCGAGTTGTTTCCGACTCATAGCG
>NW_006400051.1:2750622-2758041 GCF_000299155.1 Elephantulus edwardii | reverse complement strand
AATACTTCAATTGGTATACCATCTATTCCTGGGGCCTTATTTTTTGCTATTTCCTTCAAAGCAGCTTGAACTTCTTCCTTCATCACCATAGGCTCTTGTTCAATGTTATTTCTTTAAATTCCTCTGTATCTGCCAATTCCTTTATATATAATGACTCAGTACATTCTCTTAAAGATGAGCAATACACAAACTAAATTTAACAAAGGAAAATATTTAAGAACTCAAACTCAGGTGACCACAGAGCAGGGAGTCTCTAAATATGACTAGAACAACAGCAGCAGTTCCTAGTCATTTTGTTAGAAACCAAGTTAGAATGGAGAGTTTGTATGGTAGCAAGCAGGAGAAGCTAGGCAGTCCTTTGCACAGAGTGAAACAAGAATTAGATAGCTGGCTACACGCACCCAGGTGTAAATATGCCTGTGCCAATGACCAGAAACTGTAGTGTTTGTGCTACTTTCTCTCTCCTTTCCCCCTTGCTGATGGTCTACCTTGCCTGCCTCAATACACCCTTGATCCAAGTGAAACCCTTACTGCTCCAAATTCCCTGATGGGTTTGGGTCACGTATAGCATGCTCACTACTTCTGCAGTCAGTGGAGTGCACTTGTACTTCCTGTTATATTTCTTACCTGAAGCCTAGAGGAGTATATTTCTGAAGATCATATGCATTGTGACCATTATCTCTGCATTTATCAGTATGTACTTGCTTAGGTTGTGCACTGCACACCTTCCACATAGACATGACACAATGTGCATGCTTCACCCTTTCCACTTAGTGACCTGAATGGGCCTGAATGGGATCCTCGACACCCTTAACTTGGGTATTGATAACACAATTCCTTTTCCAGTTCACCATCCGTAGGGGCTTATTTCTTCAATTGGTTTTCCCCTCACAGATGAAAATGGTAACTTTAGCTTGGAGCCAACCTTAACTTGAGTCAGGTGTTCCTTATCCCAGGCATACCAATTTTTTCCCTTTTAATTACATGGTCATGGTGAAGGCAGAGTCTATGTTCATAATGTTTCAAAAGAAATGCCTAGAAATCTGATAATATAAAAATTTGTTACTCATTTAAAACTCTGTTGAACTTCATTTTACCCTAACCTATAGGCAGTGTCTGTTCTTTGCAATAGAGTGTATTACGAATTTTTATTGGTATCTGAGCTATGGGTACTATTGTACTGTGAAGCCTTGAGCATTCACATTGCAACTTTGTTCATCCACCAAATTTGGAAGAAATTTTAATAAGGTTTCCTGAGAAAGTTGAATACTTATTGCATGTGCATTCAGCTTAATGGTTCTCAAGATGGTAAAAGGTGTTCTCAGCAGCACACTTTTTGGACCGAAAGAGAACCACCAACTTCACAGTAAAGCTTCTCCAAAATCTTTCGGTGTGCTAAACATTTTGCTACTTTTTCTTTCACTGGGCTTCTACTAATTTCTATAATAATCTGCATTATACGAATACTCTGTATTTCTCACCACTGTCCAGTGCAGTGACTTTCCTATGACACATGGAAGTCAAAAGCCAGATCTTTCTTCCTGATTTTCCATTGTCTGGAACTTCCACTGCAACCTGTTCAGCATCCTGGCAGTAAGTAAGCTTCTGCTGACAGATGAACAACTGAACACAAGGTAAATTGACCAGGAATGGAACTCTGATCTGCTCCTTGCAGGTGCCTATGTGGTGTCCAACAGACATGACTAGTGATTCTAAGGGAGAAAAATCTTGACAAGAGGCTGTCTTTGAGTTGTCTTTTGTTATTCATGGATTGTTTTGTTTGCTTTTAAAAGCATCTACCTGTGGAAGATGTGAATTGTACAACTGAACCAACAATGCTCACATCTTATCAAGTGATTAGAAAGGTTTGGGTACCCCCAAGGTGCTCTTCCTTCCATTCATAACCATCAATGATAATCTTAAAACTCTATTTTAAAGAAGACATGTGTTGTCATTCTATATATTTTATCAATGCTTTTGAGTACATGCCATTGTAATTTGTTAAACAAATGTCCACCTTTGTTTGTGCTGTATAAATGGCAGCTTGCTTTTTCTCAGTGTCTTCACTGCAACTTGAATTTCTTTCTTTGGTACTATCAGTCTTGATCATATGCTACTTTCTGAAATAACTTAATGTCGACCCATTCTTTACAGTGTTTTACATACAAATGTATGCCATCTTGTTTTGACTCTTTGATTGCCTTTGTGCTTCAGTCCCTTCAGTTTGATAAATGCCCACTGGGTTCTCTTCTCCTGTGCAATTAAAACTTCCTCTGAAAACCCATCAGAGGTTCAGCTATGCGTCAGTTACTACTTGAATGTAAACAACAATGACAACAACAACAACATCTCTAGAGGCCTATTGATAAGAAGCTGTGCTGAAATCCCAAAGGTACACAGTTCAAATCCACCAGCTGTTCCATGGAAGAAGGATGGACAATCTCTTTCTGTGAGGTTTATTGCCTCTGAAAACCCATTGGAGGGTCAGCTACGGATTACCACCACCACCACCACCACCGCCGCCATCACCAATAACAACCAAAAGAACAAACAAACCTCTTTTTGAAGTTGTGTAGCCCCAGAATACTTCTTAGACAGAATATATAACATGGGTATGACATTGCCTCACACACTTTGGACGTGTTATCAGGAGAGTCAAATATTGGAGAAAGAGGGCACACTTGGTAAAGTGGAGTGCCAACTATAAAGAAGAAACCTTCTATAAGACAGATTGATTAAGTATTTATAATAGTGGATTCAAATGTAGCGATAATTGTGAAGATGACATGTTGTTGTTGTTGTTGTTATGTGCCATCGAGTCATTTGCGACTTATAGCGACCCTATGTACAACAGCCCTAAACCCTGCTCTAGCCTGTGCCAATTGCACTGCCTCTGACACACCCATCCCGATTACCCCAGTCCCTGATCAATTTACCTCATAGAGGGTCTTCCCCTCCTGCACTGTCCCTCCACCCTACCAAGCATGATGTCCCTCTCCAAGGACATGTCTATCCTTACAACATGTCCAAAGTATGTCAGACGAAGCCCCAGAATCCTTGCCTCCAAGGAGTAGCCTGGTTTAACCCTCTCTAGGATGAATCTGTTTGTTTTCTTGGCAGTCCATGGTACATTCAATACTCTTCTCCAGCATCACAGCTCAAAGGTGTCAATTCTAGCACCTATCTACAACATTATAAAAAAGTATTGAATAAAAATTGAAATACATCCAGTTATTCTTTCCTTTCTGACCTGTGGGAAGATAAAAATGTTTCCCATTTTTTCCCCTAGGCATAGCAGTGAATTTTACACTTGGAAGTGAAAGTGCTACATGCAATTTCTAAGTCAAATTCTAAAAAATAATTACAGAACTACAACAACAGCAACAAACCACAACAAAAAATCCTCTCAATACTACCAATTGTTAGAGTGTTCAATTTCTCCAACCTATTTGTGTGTGAGTGTGTATGTAAAGTCTATTCAAATTGGTCAATGACAATTGAAAAAAATTCTTAATTGTAGAAATGAATAAGCTAATTCACCTGTACAAATAATTTTGATAAGGTTTTGGGCAGATATGGTCAGGAGATATGTACTGGTTCAGATCCAGATTGATCCTCAATAAAATTTCTAAATTAGAGATTTATTTTCTATAGCTTGATATAGTTTTCATAACTCCTTTACCCATTAATAAAGAAAATTGTTGTTATTAGGTGACATCAAGTTGACTACAACTCATAATGAACCTATGAACAACAGATCAAAACCTTGCCCTACTCTACACCATCTTTATGATTTCTGTCATGTTCAAATGCATTGTTACTGAAACTGTGTCAGTTCATCTCATGGAAGGTCTTCTCTTTCTGTGACCCTCCATCGTTCTCATAATAATGCCTTTTCCCAACCATTATATCCCTCAGACAGTATGCTTAAAGTATGTGAGAGAAAGTCTTACCCTCCTTGTCTCTCTGGTTGCACTTACTCCAAGATAGATTTGTTTATTCTTTTGGAAGTCCATGGGATATTCAGGACTTTCCACAAAGACCACAATTCAAAAGCAGTAATTCTCCTTTAGTTATTTTTTGTCATTGACCAACTTTAAAATTCATAGGAAGCAATTGATAATACCATAATCTTCAGACACTTCTTCGTCTTTAACTGACATCCGTGCTCTTTAGCATTTTATAGAAGTCTTTGGATTCTATTGGGTAGGATTTTCTTAAGGATTTTTGCATCTATATTCATGAGAGATATTGGTGAGTAGTTTTTTTTGTAATATCTTTGCTTGGTTTGGGTATTAGTGTTATGCTTGCTTCATAGAGTGTCTCTGGGAGTGTTCTTCCTTTTTCTATCTTTTGAAATAACTTAAGTAGAATTGCTGATAAATCTTCTCTGAATGTTTGGTAGAATTCAGCTGTGAAGGACTTCTTTTGTGGGGGAAGTCTTTTATATGAACAGCTCAGTTTCATCTTTTGTATTGGTTCTGTCAAGTGTTCTACATCTGATTATGTCAATCTGGGTAGGGCATGAGTTTCAAGGAATTTGTCCATTTCCTCTAAGCTTTCAAATTTAACCAAGTATAGTTTTTTATAATATTATGATATTATAGATTTAATTTCCTCTGGTTCTGTTGTGATGTCACTTCTATCAGTCCTTAATTATTTGTTTCTTTGTCCCCCCCCTTTTTTTTTGGTTAAGTTTGCCAAAGGTTTGTCAATTTTATTTACCCTTTTGGAAAACCAGCTCCTGGTCTTATTCCAATTGCTTTTCTGTTTTCTATCTCATTTATTTCAGCTCTTATAATTTTCTTTCTTCTAGAGGCTGTTGGTTTAAATTGTTCTTTTTCTATTTGATGAATTTGTTGAATTATATCATTAGTTTTGTTTGCTTCTTTAATATTAATTTTTAATGTATTTGCCTATTTCTATGAAGAACCCACTGAAGACTACTTTAGCTGCATCCCAGAGATTTTAGTATGTTGTATTTTCATTATCATTTGTTTTGAGGAACTTTTTTATTTCATTCTTTATTTCTTCTAGAACCCAAACTTGTTCTGGCAGTGTTATTTCACTTCCACATTGGTGGCTTCATAAGCTTTATCCTCATGTGGTTAATTTCTAGTCTTATGGCACTGTGGTCTGAAAAGATACTTTGCATTATTTCAATGTTTTTAATTTGTCGAGGCTTGCAATATGTTCTAATATGTTATTAATTTTGAAAAATGTACCATGTACCCTTGAAAGTGAACTGAGTTTTAGTTGGTTGCAGTGCTCGGAATACATCCACAAGGTCGAATTGGTTGCTTGTGTAGTTTAAGTCTTCTGCATATTTGTTAAGTTTCATTTGAGTTGACCTATCCTTTGGTGAGAACTTAACAAATATGCAGAAGACTTAAACTACACAAGCAACCAATTCGACCTTGTGGATGTATTCCGAGCACTGCACCCAGCTAAAACTCAGTTCACTTTCAAGGGTACATGGTACATTTTTTTGACATATTGCCATGGGAAAGTCTGTTGTTAGTGACCTCTGCAAAGTACTGAAGAGCAATGATGTCTCTCTGGAGACTAAGGTGCGTCTGATACAGGCCATGGTTTTTGCTATCACTTGTTATGCATCAGAGAGTTGGACAATGACCAAGGAGGGTAGAAGGAGAATTGATGCCTTTGAGCTTTGGTGCTGGAGAAGAGTATTGAGGGTACCATGGACTGCTAGGAAAACAAACAGATTCATCCTGGAAAGGGTTAAACCAGGTGGCTCCTTGGAGGTAAGGATTCTGAGGCTCCGTGTAACATACTTTGGACATGTTGTAAGGAAGGACTGAGGGACATCATGCTTGCTAGGGTGAAGGGACAGCGCAGGAGAGGAAGGCCCTCTATGAGGTTGATTGATTCAGTGACTGGGATAATCGGGATGGGTGTATCGAAGACGGTGCTATTGGCACAGGACAGAGCAGAGTTTAGGGCTGTTGTACATAGGGTCACTATGAATCATAAGCGACTCGATGGCACATAACAACAACAATAACAACTGGGTCTATCTGAAGGTGTACGAGAAAGAAGAAAAACAAAAGTCATTCAAAAGCACTTTGTCTCAATGGTGAAAAAGCAAAAAGCTAATGGTGGCACGTTTAGGGTCAGCATCCTGGACAAAATATGGTTAAACTAAGATAGAAAAGCATCTTTCTGGGACACTGCGATAATCTTTTTGGTTGATTAGAACTTATTCTTATTGGTTCTCCTCTTTTAGGTAACTTTGTTTCCTCAAAATGCTTTCAATATTCTTTGTCTTTAATTTTAGAAAACGTCATTTGATGTATTGTTATGTTTTTCTTTTAAAGTCTATTGTGTTTGGGATTTTGTTATCTTTCTGAATATACATTTTTCCACTTTTCATAGTAGGAAGTTTTCTTCAAGCAAATCTTTAAGGATTTTTCCTGTCCTTTTTGTTTTGATGTTTTTTTCCTCTTCTGGAATTCCTATTGCACTTGTTTGTTCTCCTGATAGTGTCTCACATATTATGGTCTCTTGATTTTCCTTCCTTCTTTATTCTGATCATTATCTAACAGATTAGGATTGAAGAATTACCCTCCAATTCACTTGTCCAGTCTTCCATGCTCTTTTATTCTCTTGATGTGTTATCTATTTCTGTTCATCTGATCCAGGGCTTTTTTTGGTTGGAAGTTTTTGTATTACTTTTTTAATTTCCTCTTTTGTAATGGGTCTGTTTGGATGTTCATTTTCCATTTCTGTTAGTTTACGTAGGTTGTGCATTTCTAGGTATTTGTTCTTCGCCTCTAGGTTTTCATGTTTGTTTAAGTAGAATATTTCATAATATTCTAATGTTAGTTTTTTTAGTTGGTTCTGTTGTGATGTTGCCTGATTCATCTATTATTTGCATTATTTGTGTCTTTTTTTCTTTTGTGAGTTTTGCTAATGGTTTGTCGATTTTATTGACCTTTTCAAAGAACCAACTCCTAGTTTTGTTGACAGTTTCAATTGTTTTTCCATTTTCTACTTCATTTATTCCTGCTCTAATTTTTATAATTTCTTTTATTTTTAGAGGGTGAAGGGTTTTCTTGCTGTTCTTTTTCAATTTGCTGAAGATGTTAGGTTAGAGGGTCAATGGTCAATTTTTCTTGCCTTTTGATGTGTTTGCTTATTACTATAACTTGACCTCTGATTGCTGTTTTCCTAGAAGTTTTGGTAAGTGGTGTTTTCATTGTCAATTGTTTCCAGAAACGTTTTAATTTCATTTTTTATTTCTTCTAGTACCCAGTCGTGTTCAAGCAAGGAGTTGTTCAGCTTCCAAATGCATGGGTTTTTTTCCCCCCTTTATCTTCTTTTTATTAATTTCTAATTTTGTAGCACTGTGGTCTGAAAAGATGCTTTGTATTATTTCTTTTTTTTAATAATTTTTAT
>NW_006400051.1:2729880-2743932 GCF_000299155.1 Elephantulus edwardii | reverse complement strand
CATAAAGTACTCTCTGGTATCCTCTCTACGCAGGCTGCTATCCCTCTGGCTCTTCACACTGTGCTCTCCACCTCCGCCATCTTCCCTGTTTCTCCCCGAGCATTGCTTTGTATTATTTCTATGTTTTTGAATTTATTGATGCTTGCCTTGTGTCCTAAAATGTGTTCTGTTCTGGAGAATGTTCCATGTACGTTTGAGAAGGTACACTGTTTTTTGTTTTTTTGGTGCACTAGCCTATAAATATCTATGAGGTCAAGTTTACTTATTGTATGGTTTAATTCTTCAGTATCTTTGTTGACTTTCTTTCTGGTAGATTTATCTTTTCTTGAGAAGAGTGTATTGAAGTCTCCAAGTATTATAGTAGTGTTGTCTATTTCCTTTTTCAGTTTTGTTAATGTTTGCTTTATGTATTTTGCAGGTCTTTCATTTGGTGCATAGATATTTATTATTGTTATGTCCTCTTGTTCTATTGACCCTCTCAGCATTATGTAGTGACCTTCCTTGTCCTTTGTAATGGTTTTTACATTGATATTTATTTTATAAGAGATTAATATCGCTACTCCTGCTTTTTTCTGGTTGCCGTTTGCTTGGTATATTTTTCTCCATCCTTTTGTTTTTAGTCTGTCTTTATCTTCATTTTTCAAGTGTGTCTTCTGTAGACAACATATTGTTGGATTTTGTTTTTTTATCCAGTCTGCTACTCTTTTTCTCTTCAGCAGTGCATTTAAACCATTCACATTCAGTGTGATTATTGAGAGGCAAGCTTTTATTACTATCATTGTGTTAAATTATGTTTGGTGTTGTTGCTAGTTACTTTGGTCCATGATGCTTTCTGTGGTATCTCTGTAAGAAGGACATCTCTGAGTCTTTCCTGCAATGCTGCTCTTGTTTTTACAAACTCTCTTAGGTTCTGCTTTTCTGGGAATATGTTGGTCTCTCCTTCATATTTGATAGATAATTTTGCTGGGTACAGTGTGCTCGATTGACAGTTGTGTTCTTTGAGTGTTTGATATATGTCCTTCCACTGTCTTCTTGCTTGCATGGTTTCTTTTGAGAAATCGGTACTTAATCTTATCTGCTCTCCTTTATAGGTTACTCTTTGTTTCTCCCTTGCTGCTTTCAGGATTCTCTCCTTATCTTTGGTTCTGGTAAATTTAACTATGATATGCCTTGATGTTTTTATGTTGGGGTCTAGTCTATATGGTGTTCACTGAGCTTCTTGTATATGTATTCTCCCATTTTTCATTATGCCTGGGAAATTTTCCCCTAGTAATTCTTCCACAACTTTTTTAGTGCCTTTACTTGCTTCTTCCTTTTCTGGGATTCCCATGATATGCATCTTATTTCTCTTGATGGTGTCCCACATTATTCTTAGGTTTTCTTCTTTTTCCTTCCTTTTTTGAGTCTGCTTTTTGCTCTAGCAGATCAGTGGTAATAGTGTTGTCTTCTATTTAACTGGTTCTGTTTTCCATCTCTCAACTCTGCTCATGTGTCCCTCCATCATGTTGATAGCATCTGAAACATTGGACCTCATATTTTGATTTCTTGTTTTTCCAGTGCCGCTAATGCCTTGTTTATTTTCTCTACATTGTTCTGGACTGTGTTTTTCAGTTCCTCCTGGATTTTGTTTGTAGTATCCTGTAATATTTCAAGTTTGTCTTTCATCCATTGAATATATTCAATCATTGTTCTTTTAAATTCTGTGTCAGAAAGTTTCATCAGAGTTTCTGGCTTCAGGAAACTCATTGATACAGTGTCATCCTTTGTGGGTGACATCTTGCTTTGTGCTTGTGTATTGTGTGGGATATCTTGCTTTCTTTGAGATATTGATATGTTCTTGATCTGAAGACAATCCTCTAGAGGGCAGTTGGGTAGCTATCCCACCTGTGTTTTTTTCTGAACTTCTGACTCCAGGGAGTTGTCAGTTCAGAGCCTGTGAGAGCAGCCTCTTCTAGGTAAGACAGGTCAAGGTGCTCTGGATTAAAGGCAGGTTGATTAACCAGAAATGTAGACACAAGTGTGGAACCAAATGGGGTGGGGCATGCACATGGGTGGGGTGATCACAAGGGCTGGTCCACCACTTGGGGGACCTCACTCAGACCTTAGTTGTCAGGGTGTGCTTACAACTGGGGTCCCTATTCAAATTCCAGCTGTCTGTCTCCCACCCAGTGGTTTTCATTCAGTGGTCCCTTTCCAGTGGCGCTCACGCAGGTGTCCTTACACAGTGGCTCCTGCCCAGGCAGGGTCTGGGTCCAAGGGGACCCAACAAGACAAAGTCAAATTCCCACCAATCCACTTGTGTCTGGCTGGTCTGCAGCATCCGCAAATGTTCAGCCAAATTACCACTGTCCTGCTCGATCCTGGGTGGTTGGCATGGCCTGAGAGAGCTCAGCCAAATTCCTACCAATGGGTTCACCCTTGGGTACTCTCCCAGACAATTGATGGTTCCCAAGAAAGCCCAATTAGGATCCTACCATCCTTTCTCATGGCAGATCAGTCTCACAGCTGCTCTATTGGTGGCTTCAGATGATGGCTGGATTCGTGGTGTGCCTTTGTGTGCTGACTCAGAATTGTACTGTCCATGGCTGTTGGTAGGTCTCTGTGCTGCATGAAGGAGTCTCTAGTGACCCTGAAGCACCACCAGGGGTGCAGAGCTGTGGCAAGGACACCAGGGTGTGCCAGAAGTTTGGGGGCTTGGGATGGTGGTGGGGTGGTTTCCCTGGAAAGGGTGTTGTGGCAAGGGTGGGGGTGCGGGGCTTGGGCCCTACTGGGAGTTAGTGGTTGCAGTCTGTCCCCAAATATTGAGCTGCCAAGTCACCAGTCCTCAACAAATAAGACTTCCGAGTGCGCCGCCTTCCCGAGTGCGCCGCCTTGTGAAGTGTTTTACGAGTTAATTGTTTTCCAGTGCTATGTTGTATTCCATTGTCTATACTTTGTATACATTATATTCCATGGTAGATTAACAGTTTTTATATTCATTTGTTTGTTGAAAAGCACTTGGGTTGCTTCTATCTCTTTGCTATTGTAAATAATGAAGCAATAAACATGTTTAGATGGCAGTTCTCATTTCTTTAGGGTATATTCCCAGTAGTGGCATTGCTGGGTCAAATGGCATTTCTATTTCTAACTTTTTGAGAAAGTACCAAGCCGCCTTCCATAGTGGTTGCACCATTTTACACTCCCACCAGCAGTGAATAAGGGTTCCAATCTTTCCATCACCATTCCAGTATTTATTGTTTGCTGCTCTGTTGAAATTTGCTATTATTCCTGAGGTGAGATGATACTTCATAGTTGTTTTGATTTGCATCTCTCTGATAACTGGAGATGTTGAACATTTCTTTATGTCTTTGCAATCTGAATGTCTTCGTTGGCAGAGTATCTGTTCATAGCCTGTGACCATTTTGCAATTAGGTTGTTTACCTTTTCCTTGTTGAGGTTCTGGAATATTCTAAAAATTTTACATATGACTCACTTATCAGACATGCCATTGCCAAATATTTTTTCTCAAACTCTGTATTTTCTTTTGACCCTGTTGGAGAAGTTTCTTTTATGTGCATAGGGATTTGATTCTTAGAAGGTCCCATTCATCTATTTGGTGCTCTCCTGGTTGTAGATTTTTTTTATTGTGCTTCTAAGACTGTCCATACTGTGGATTAATAATTCTTCCAAGCCTTTCTCTAATGAAAGTTACAGCCTTTGATTTTACCCCTAGGTCCTTGATCCACTTGAGTTGGTTTTTGTCTATGGTTTGAGGTGAGGGTCTTGCTTGAGTCTTTTACAAATGCTTTTCCAATTTTGCCAACACCATTTGTTGAAAAGTCTGTTTTCCCCCTCACTTAGCTGATTTTGTATCCTTGTCAAAATTAGTTGAGCATAGGTAGATGAGCTGATTTCTGGGTTCTCAATTCTATTCCATTGATCTATATGTCTGTCACTTTACCGGTACCATGCTGTCTTGACCGTCACAATTGTGTAGTATAATTTGAAATCAGGGACTGTGATGCCTCCTACCTTGTTTAGGAGTAACAACTTTGAAAACTACTACATAACATGGGAGAATATTATGTTGAGTGAATTAGCTTAGTCTCCTAAGGACAAATATTGCATGGGACCATTATTGTAAAAACAGAAATATAACTTTGAAATGTGTGTGAAAGTCCAAGGGAGAAGGGGTGGGAGCAGAGGGGTAAGGATGGGCAGGGGAAATCACAGGATCACACAATTTGATGGAGGGAGGAGGCGAAGGAAATGGGAAAGATCCAGTGGGGACTTGCAAAGACAGAGAGTAATCATGGGCTCAGTTCAATGGTGATTGATTTTATAGAACACAATGTATTGTATGAAACACAAAACAAATGAAGAAAAGTGTGGAACACAATGCATATGAATTTTTAATGCAAACCATTATAAAACAAACAAACAAACAGGTTTATTTGGGTAATATTCTGTGTGCCCTGGAAAATAATGTATATTGAGCTTTTGTTGCAGTGGAATGCTATATATATATATATATATATATATATATATATATATATATATATTCCACCTGGTTAATTGAATAATTAGTTCTTCTGTGTCTTTGTTGAGTTCCTTTATAATCATTCTATTATTCATAAAGAGTGGTGTATTGAAGTCTCGCACTGTCATTGTGATGTTGTCTATTTTGTTCTTCAAATATGTTAAAGTTTGGTTTGTGCATTTTGCAGTTCTCTCATTTCATGTGTAGATATTAATTATGGGTCTCTTCTTATTCTATTAATTCTTTATTTGTTCTGTTAATGTCTTTAATTATCTAAAATATTTTCCAACATCTTATCATTTTATCCTTCCACCAACCCTTCATCTTAATGTCAAATACGGGACTTAGGCAGTTTAGGAGTTAAATAAATTCAGGTGAAGAAACCCCACTGAAGTTCCTGATCCACATCTGCAAGAACGAGGAATACTGAACAGCCTGCACTCAGCTACTAATCTCAACCTGCTTAATTGAAACAGGAGAGGGTCATACAGGCAGGAATATGACCATTAGCATACAATTGGAGAAAGAGATGAAATGTTCAGAAATTTCTGTCAACTTATACTCCAAATTCACTTTGTTAAACAGCATTATTTATTCGGTAACCTTTAGAATCTGCACACTTTGTATTTAATGGATCCAATTATATTCTTTATTGCACACCTGTGAAACATGCTGTTTTTCCTATTAGCACATTTTTTTGATATTCTCTCATATGGTACTTTACTCCATAGGTAATGTGCCTTAATAGCTCCCAAACTCCAGTAACAAGAAAGACTGCAGAACTATCAGCATTCATGCATCAGCATTACTCTTGAGAATTTCTTCCCACAAGAAGCCCTGAGGTAGTACACTTTTTATTTATTCAATTTTTTTCAAAAGAGATAAAATACATTGTCCTGATGGTAAATATAATACATGCTTATTAACTCTTTTTATAGAGACAAACTTAAATTACATATTAAAAAGAACTGAATATTATATTACATTTTTACTTATGGTCAATACTGCTTCACCTGTGGCTAAACCTACGTTTACACCAGATTACTTTGACAGCAGTTTTATTAATCAGATCATTTTATTAATACATATTTCAACATCTACATGCAAAAGATAAATGATGAGTAATCTCTCCCTGTGTAATTTTTTTTTCTTGTTATGTGCCATTGAGTTGCTTGCGACTCATAACAACCCTGTGTAGAACAGCACTAAACTCTGGTCTGTCCTGTGCCAACCTCACTGTCTCTAACACACTCACCCTGATTACCCCAGCCACTGAATCAACCCACCTCATAGAGGGTCTTCCTCTCTTGTGCTGTCCCTCCACCCTCCCAAGCATGGCATCCCTCTCCAAGGACTGGTCTCTCCTTGCAACATATCCAAAGTATGTCAGATGAAGCCTCAGAATCTTTGCCTCTAAGGAGCAGCCTGGTTTAACCCTCGCGAGGGTGAACCTGTTCATTTTCTTAGCAGTCCATGGTACGTTCAATATTCTTCTCCAACACCATTGTCCAGCTCTCTAATGCATAACAAGTGATTGCAAAGACCATGACCTATATCAGGCACACGTTAGTCTCCAGAGTGACACCATTACTCTTCAGTACTTTGGAGAGGTCCCTAACATCAGGCTCTCCCATCACAATCTGTCTTTTAATTTCCTGGCTGCTGGTGTCAAGAGTGTTGACTGTGGAGCCAAGCAAACTAAAGCTGTGAACAATTTCAATCTCTTCACCATCCATCCTGATGTTGCCAATTGGCCCAGTGATGAGAATCTTTGTCTTCTTAATGTTGAGCCTCAATGCATATTGAAGGCTGTAATCCTTGACCCTCTGAAGCAAGTGCTTCAGGTTCTCCTCAGTTTCAGCAAGCAGGGTTGTGTCTTGTGCATAACACAGATTGTTGATGGATCTTCCACTAATTCTGATGCCTCATTTCTCTTTATAGAGCCCAGTCTCTGAGATTATCTGTTCTACATATAGGTTGAAAAAGTATGGAGCTAGGACACATCCCTGGCACATCCCTTCCCAATTTTGAACGATGCAGTGTTTCCTTGCTCTGTTCTATCAATTGCCTCCTGGTCCAAGTAAAGGTTTCACATTAGCACGATCAAGTGCTATTCAAATGATAGTGAACACCACTATCATTTAGATATATGCACTAACAACCAGAGCCAAAGAAGAGGAAACGGGAGATTTCTACCAAAAATACAGTCGGAGATCAATAGAACATGTAATCAAGATGCATTAATAATAATGGGTGACTGGGATGCAAAAGTTGGGAACAAAGAATCAGTAGTTGGAAAACATGGACTCGGTGACAGAAATGAAGCTAGAGATAGAATGATTGAATTTTGTACAGTGACTTATTCATTGCAAATATGTTTTATAAGAAACATAAACGCATGTTATACACATGGATTTCACCTGATTGTATGCACAGGAATCAGATTAATTCCGTTCTGTGGAAAGAACCTCCGGAGGAGCTCAATATCATCTGTGAAAACTAGACCAGGAACTGATTGCAGAACAGAGTGCCAACTACTTATATACAAGTTCAAGCTGAAGCTAAGGAAAATTAAATCGAATCCATGGGAACGAAAATATGACCTTGAGTCTATCCCACCTGAATTTCAGAACCATCTCAGAAACAGGTTTGAGGCCATGAACACTAATGAACGAAGGCCAGATGAGTGGTGGGAGGATATCAAGAGTATCATCCAGGATGAGTGTAAAAGTTCCCATGTAATTTACTGCCTCTAAAAACCTGCTGGAGGGGTCAGCTATGCATTGAATCTGAGTTAATGACACCAACATCTTAACTATCTTCAAATATCAAGTTAGAATTTCCCCACTTATGTTTGAAGTTATTGTCTTTCAGTTGTTTCTATTAGGATCAAAGTAAGGTATGCATGCAATTAATTGGTTCATTTATGCCTTTTAAATTAAAAAAAATTCCCTTATAGCTCTTTTATTGAAGTAGCACAGTAAACCGTCTGTAGTGTTTCTCACTCTGAACTTTGCTGATAGTTTCCCAGCATGTCATTTATGTTTCTCTGTCTATGTAGTTAACTGTAAATGCTAGCTGCAACTAAAAACTTCACTAGGGTGGCAGAATGGATGAGACAACAGACCTATTAATTTGCTTCCTTCAAGAGACATTCTTTAGGCACAAAGAAAAAAATCAAAGAATAGGAAAAAATGTACTAAGTGACTGTAAATGCAAAAATAGCAGGAGTGATAACGTTGATTTCTGGAAAAATAGTCTTCAAAAAATCAGCATAAGGGACAAGGAAGGATGTAAAATAACGATTAAAGGATCACCTTAACAAAAACACATAATTTAAATAAATTTCTATACACCAAATGAAAGACTCTCAGAATGCATAAAGCAAGTGTTAAAAAAGCTGGAGAGAGAAAACGTAACTACAGAATAGGTTTTGCATATCAGTTTTTATAAAAGATAGAATAACTAAGAGAAAACGGAACAATCAACTTTACCTCACAGACGTATATAAAATTTTCAACCTAATGAAATAATAAGACATATTTTCCCAGGGCATGTGGACCATTCTCTAAAATGGACCATATGCTAGATCACATAACAATTCTAAATAAAGTTAAAACATTAAAATAATGCTAACCATTTTCTCAAATAACAATATATAAAATTAGAAATCAGTTTATGAGGAAAATGGAACAACACTTTACTGAAAAAGATCTTCAACAAGATGGATAGAGCAGAGGGAACACCAAATAAACTAGACCTTAAAAAAAAAACATCAAGACATATCATAATCAAATTCTTCAAATTAAAAGGTAAGAATAGAATTCTAAAAGCAGCATGAGGAAAACAGTCACCTACAAAGGTGAAACAATTAGATAATAATGGTTTTAGACAATATTTGTCTTTATGAGACTGAGTTAGTTCACTCAGCATAATACTCTTCAGTCCCTCCCAAATTAGGTAGTAATTTACAAAATCATTGCTCCTGCATAGTATGCCATTGTGAGAATGTACCATAATTTATCAATCCATTTGATGGTGGTTGGACATCTGGGCTGTTTCTATGTTCTTGTGATGGTGAATAATGCTGTTATGAACATGGTGTACAAGTTTCTGTTTGTGCCTCAGTTCTCATTTTCACAGGGTATATTCCAAATAGGTTGCCTCTGGAAACTCTATGAACGTGGAAACATGATGAAAGTTATTCAAGTGTCCAGGTCTCTCATTCATAGGGTCACTATGAGTCATTTACAACTTGATGGCACTTAACAACAACAACAACAACGAGAGAGCCCTGTTGGCCTAGTGGTAGAAGTTTATGCTACCAAGCCAAAGGTGGGTGATTTTAATCTGTAGTCCTCAGGCCTGGTTTTAATTGTTTCTGGCCAAACATTCTTCTAAGTAGTATAGCACTTGTCTGTCCATTTCCTGTCCAGAGGTAACTTGTGGTTGTTGTAATGCTAAACACTGTGACACTGATGTGTCAAATGTGATAATGGTTACCCATGGTCACTATGGTTGACCATGGTTACCCATGTTTGGTTACCACGGACAGTGTTTGGTGGAGCTCCCAAATGAAAACAAGCTTGGAAGCAGGAGTGGCATCCACTTCTGAAATAGCTTGCCTCAGGAAACTCTATGAAAGTGGAGAAACAATGAAAGTCATACAAGTGTTCAGGTCTTTCGTTCATTGGGTCACTATGAGTTGTCTGCTACTCGACAGCACTTAACAACAACTTTCCGAGCAGTGGAATAGCTAGGTCATATGAAATTTCAATGTTCAGCTTTTTTGAGGAAGTGCCAAACTGCCTTCCAGAATGGTGTGCCATTGTACAATCCCACCAACCACGTAAAAGAGTTTCTATCTGGCCACATCCTCTCCAACATTTATTACTTGCTGTTCTGTAAAGCTTTGCCACTGCTACTAAGGTGAAATGGAATTTCATTGTGGTTTTGATTTGCATCTCTCTTATTGCCAGTGATTTTGAGCATTTCTTGATGTGTCTGTTGGCAATTCAAATATCTTCCTCTGTGAACATCTTTCCATGTCTTTTGCCCATATTGTAGTTGGGTTATCAGTCCTTTTTTTAGCTTTTTGCTAATTTTATTTAGCTATTTTATTCCATCCAGCCAAAAATACGTATTTTATTGTTTTCACTATTGCATGTAAAAATGAAGCCCTTAAGTTAGACATAGGTTTCACACATCCACACAAATAGTATCAGACACATTTGTTGGTCTATGTCTGCTTGATGTTTGCGGAATATGCAGACCCTTCATGAATCTAACTCTTCTGATGTAGTTGTGAATGAAAAATTGAGGAATTAAAATTAATAAAATAAAATTTTTAAAATAAGAAAAATTCTTTCATTGTTGTGCAATCCCTCCCCTCAAATCTACTCCACTATGCACCCTTCATTATGGACTCCTGCAAGGACAATAATATCCAATCACATATTCCTTTTAAACAGTTTCCTCCCTCATCTGTTTCAATGCAATATACATCATTCCTCCCCTCTGTTTCTGTCTTCCCCGAACCCTGATGTCTGTCCCATTTTACAACAGTGGCTCTGAAATATTTGTCCTTTTTTGCTGAGATACTGCACCCAGCATAATGTTCTCCAGGGTCATCCATTTTGCATAATATTTCATGTGTTCCTTGTTTGTCAATATTGCATAGTATTCCACTGGGTGAATATACCAGAACTTTTTTCCCTATTCATTTGTTTGTTGATGGGCACTTGGGTTGTTTCCAGCTCTTTATAATTTCAAACAAAGCCACAATAAAAGTGGGTGTGTATCTATCTATCTATCTATCTATCTATCTATCTATCTATCTATCTATCTATCTTCTTGGGTTGCAGGTATGGTTTCTTTAGGGTGAATTTCCAGTGGTGGAATTATTTTGGTATTTCTATTTGCAACTTTTTGAGAAAGCACCATAAGGCTTCCATAGTGGTTGCATCATTTTACACTCTCATCAACAGTGAATAAGAGTTCCAGTTTCTCCACAACCTCACCAGCATTTGATGTTTGCTGTTCTGATAAATTTTGCTATTCTTACTGGGGTGAGATGCTATCTCATGGTTGTTTTGATTTGCATATCTCTTAGAGCTAGGGATTTTGAACATTTCTTCAAGTGTTTGTTTGCCATCTGATTGTCTTCTTTGGTGAAATGTCTGTTCATATCCTGTGCCCACTTTTAAATTGGGTTATTTACCTTTATCTTGTTGTGGTGATCGAATATTTTATAAATTCTAGATATAAGTCCCTTGTCTGACATGTCACACCAAATATTTTTTCCCGATCTGTGGCTTCCCTTTTAACCCTGTTGGAGAAGTTTTTGTATGTGCATAGGGATTTGATTGCTAGAAGGTCCCATTCATCCATTTTATCCTCTCCTGGTTGTAGATTTTCCAGGATGCTTGGAAGACTGTTTATGTTGTGGGTTAGGACTCTAGAGTTCTTCCAATCTTTTCTTCATTGAAGTTTATAGTCCTTGGTTTTAGTCTTAGGTCAATAATCCAATTTTAAATGGTTTTTGTGTATGGAGTGAGGTGTGGATATTGCTTGCATTTTCTGCAGATAGTTTTCTAATTTTGCCAGGACCATTTGTTAAAAAGGCTGTCATTTCCCCACTTAACTGATTTAATCTCATTCTCAAAAATCAGTTTACCATAGGTAGATGGGCTGATTTCTGGATTCTCAATTCTATTCCATTAATATATATGTCTGTCATTGTACCAGTACCATGCTGCCTTGACCACCACAGCAGTGTAGTAGGATTTGAAATCAGGGAGTGAGATGCCTCCTACATTGCTTCTCTTTTTAATGAGTGCTTTGCTTATTCTGGGCCTCTTTCCATTCCAAATGAAATTGGAGATTGCCTTTTCCAACTCGTTGTAGAATGGAATTGGTATTTGTATGGGAATTGCATTGAACATGTAAATTGCCTTTGTTAGTATTGCCATTTTTACAATATTGAGTCTTCCTATCCATGAGCAAGGAATATTCTTCCACCTCTCCAGTTCTCTTTTTGTTTCTTGTAATAATGTTTTATAATAATTTTCTCTGAATAGATCCTTTGTGCTTCTGGTTATGTTTACTCCTAAGTATTTAATCTTGTGAATAGCTATTGTGAAGTGTATTGTTTTTCTCAGCTCCAGTTCTTTATTCTCTTTGTCACTGTAGAGAAATCGAGTTGATTTTTGTATGTTGATCTTGTATCCTGTAACTTTCCTGAATAGGTCAACTGTGTTCAGTAGTTTTCTTGCTGAGTCTTTAGGATTTTCTAAGTAAACTATTATATCATCTGCATAGAGAGATAATTTTACCTCCTCTTTGCCAATTTGGATACCTCTTATTTCCTTCTCTTGCCTTATTTCTATCACTAAGACTTCCAATACAATATTGAGTAGGAAAGGTGATAGTGGGCATCCTTGCCTAGTTCCTGTTTTCAAGGGGAATGCCTTTAATCTCTCTCCATTGAGAACAATGTTGGCTCTCTGGTTTGCGCATATAGTTTTTACTATGTTGAATAAATTCCCCTCTAATCTTATTTTGTTGAGTGTTTTAATCAGGAAAGGTGTTGGATTTTGTCAAAGGCCTTTTATGCTCAATTGATAGGATCATGTGGTTCTTGTTCTTTGCTTTGTTAATGTGATGAATAAACTGGTTGTTTTTCCTTTTTTTCATTTTTTAAATTAAATTTTATTAGTTTTAATGAACATTTACAGAGATTTTGGGTTTTCATTCATTCATTTTTGCACTGTTTTCTCCACCCTCATCCCCAGTTCATTCTTCTTCCCCCACCCCATGTCTGTTTTAATTGTCCAGTTGCCACAGTGCTTGTCAAAGCCAGTTCTGATTAATCTCCTTTGTCAGTGTTTCCCTTGCCATTCCCTATCACTCGCTGAACCTTCCTTGCATACCTGTTTTGAATCCCACATGGTCATGGTGAATTATTTCTTTTATGTGTTGTAGGATTCTATTAGCCAGGATTTGATTCAGGATTTTTGCATCTATGTTCATGACAGATATTGACCTATAGTTTTCTATTTTGGTGATATCTTTACCTAGCTTTGCTATTAAAGATATGTTTGTTTCATACAATGAGTCTGGGAGAATTCCATCTTTTTCTATTTTCTGAAATAGCTTATGTAGGATTGGTGGCAGTTCTTCTATTTGATAAAATTCACTTGTAACACTATTTGGTGCAAGACTTTTTTGGCTGGAAGTTGTTTTATTACTTTTTAATTTCTTCTTTTGTAATGAGTTTGTTCAGGTGTGCTGTTTGCTCTTTTCAAGGAGTTTTGACAAAATGGTCCAGGCTCCAAGGCTCACTCCATGCCTCCATTCTGGGCTTTTATGAAGAATATTTTCATACAACTCAGCCAGATTCATGGAGAATAATGGGGGCAATTAATACAATATTTCATATAATAACTCTGAGGCTCCACCAGTCGACAGTATGGTTGTGGGGCTATTTTTGGATTATTTTGGGTGCCATATACCTCTATGTGCAACAAAAGGTGGTTATGGTATCAGAAATACCAATGCCATCTTTACAGAATCATAATCTCTTAATACTACATGGCCAAGTGAATCCAAAAGAATATTTTCTAGTTTCAAATCTCTCTATATAACTTATATGAAATGTAAGTAATCCAGTACACTGGCAGTTTCAGCTGCATAAAACCTTGCTGTGTGCTCAGGAAAGGATTTTGCTCTTTGTAAATGAAAACAGAGCTCCCCTCCACTGATGTAATCCAGAACAAAGAACAGTTTTCCAATTGTTTGGAAAGCATAATGTAATCCAACCAGAAGTGGGTATTTCACATTTTTCAATTGCATTCTGTTCAACTATAATAAAATGTTACACAATTCTGTAGAGAACAAGTTTGTTTTGTTTTTTCATGTACTATTGTGACGGCATAAAATTTCCCTCAAGTTTTTGTTGTGCAAAAAGAACCATGTCAAAGCTACCTTTTCCAATAATTTTTAAGAAATAGGAGTCAGTTGGTTTGACCACAGGATTCCTAGATGGTCCCTCATTGATGTTCTCTAGGGAAGGAAGTATGGACCTCCTCTCCTTTCACAACCTTGGAACTGTGAAACTCTCAAGTCTGATCAGTTTTCACGAATCTCTCTCTCTCTCTCTCGGCTTGCTAACTTCCCCTTGGCCTCCTTAAGTTCTTCAGCTTTGGTTTCTTTTTTATGAGAAATGATGGATGCCTTGTAGGTGACTCTTTCATTCTCATGTTCTGATATATCTGACTGGTTATTTGAAGTGTTCATTTGAAAGACTGCTCTGACATCTGGATGCTTGTAAAGTTCTGAGCATCTAACTAAGTTCTGGATGAATTTATTCAGTTTTCCTCTTCTTTGAATAATAAAATAAAATTTCTTCTACCAGGAGGCATCTTCAAGATAATAGCAGAAAACTGTCTCTAACTCTGGAGTTCCACAAAAGGTAGTTGTGGTATCAGAAATACCAATGCCAACGTTGTTGTTGTTGTTAAGAGCCGTCAAGT
>NW_006400051.1:2712014-2717610 GCF_000299155.1 Elephantulus edwardii | reverse complement strand
AGGGCATTATTTTTATCGTAGGAGTATGCAATGAGGGTTGCAGAGTGGATTATATTTGGGGGTAGGGGGTGGGGTTTGGGGAGGTGCGGGGGGAATGTGTACCAATGAGGGAGTTTTTCTTTTGTTTTTCAAGAAGAGGAGCAAAAGGAGGTGGGGGTGAGGGGGAGGGGTTTGTGCGGGGAGAAGGGTGCAACAATGAATGAATGGAATTAAAAAAAATGTTTGTTCTTCAACAGAGAAAAAAAATTTTCTGTTTTCTTGAAGAAGCACATAGATGACACAGGAGGTAATTTCTCACTGTTGCAGATTCTGTAGTACAAGGCACATGCACTCTTATATATTGAAATCCCATGTTGTCTCTGAAGACATCCCCAGAGCCTTGCAGGATGGCTGGCTGCTTGACCGGTCTGGGCTTGTCCGGCCAGCACCCACCTTACTGCACTCCTGCTCCTTTGCAGCACCTCAGTCTTGTGTTTGTTTGTTTTTTTCTATTTTCATTATACTAGTTTATTTACAAAATTTAAGTACATTGTTTTCCAGAACAGATTTCTTCCAATTTCCATCACCCGCCGACTCATCAAATTGTACAACTCCATGATTAACCTCCCCCCCGACCTCCTGCACATCCTCATCCCCCTGCTTCCACTCCCCCTTCCCCCCACGTATCCTTATACTCATTCTACAATAATGGGTTTATACAATATTTGTCCTTGTGGGACTGAGTTAGTTCACTCAGCATAATGCTCTCCAGTCCCTCCCAAGTTAGATAAGAATTTACAAAATCATTGTTCCTGCGTGTCATGTAGTATTACATTGTATGCATGTACCATAATTTCTCAATCCATTCATTTGTGGTTGGACATCTGGGCTGTTTACATGTTCTTGTGATGGTGAATAATGTTGCTATGAACATTGGTGTACAAGTCATCTTTGGTGCCTCAGTTCTCATTTTCTCAGGGCGTATTCCAAGTAGTGGAATAGCTGCGGCATATGGAATTTCTATGTTTAGCTTTTTTCTTTTTTAATTTATTATTAATTTCAATGAAAATTTGCAGAGACTTGGGATTTCCATTCATTCGTTGTTGCACTTTTCTCCCTTCTCAGTCCTGCCCTGCCCCAGTACACTGCCCTCTTGGAAATGTAAAAGAAAATTCTTTCATTGTTTTACAATCCCTCCCCCAGGTCCTCTCCACTATGCAGCCTTTGCTCTGGACTCCTATCATGACAAAAATACCTAATCAAATATCACTTTTAAACAGTTTTCTCCCTCATCTGTTTCAACGCAATATACATTATTGAACTCATCTTTCTTAGTCTCCCTCAACTCCGAGGTCAGTCCTGCTTTACAACAGTGGCACCATGTGGAATCCCAGGAGTATTCTGGAAACTTTTCTTACGAGACTCTTGTCTGAGAAGGAATTGTCAAATGCTTGTTCCCAATTGGTAGATTTCTTTCCACCTTGTTGAAAAAAAGTTTTTGATGCACACATGGATTTAATCTGTAGAAGGTCCCATTCATCAATTTTATCCCCTTCAGATTGTGCATTTCTGGCTGTATTTGGCAGTCTCTTTATACCATAGACCAGACCTTGTAAGCTTGATCTCAGTTTTTCTCTTTTGAACTTTATGATTTGATGCTTTACTTCCAGATCTCAGATTCATCTTGAGTTGATTTTTGTGCATGGCGTGAGATGTGAATCCTATTTCAGCTTTGTGCAGGTGGAAGTCCAGTTTTGCCAGCACTATTTTTGGAAGAAGTTGTCATTTCCCCATATCATAGGTTTTATTTCCTTGTCAAGTGACCATAGACATCTGCATCTATTTCTGGGTGCTCAATTCTGTTCCATTCGTCTATGTGCCTGTCATTGTACCAGTACCATGCTGTTTTGGTTACTATTACTGTGTAGTAGATTTTGAGCTCAGAGAGTGCTATGCCTTCCACTTCATTTTTGTTTCTTGGAAGTGTTTGCTTATTTGGGGTCTCTTGCTTCTCCAAATAAACTTGACAATTTCCCTTTAAATATCCTTGAAAAATGAATTTGGTATCTGTATTGGGATTGTGATGAACATGTAGATTATTTTTTATAGGATTGTCATTTTCACACTATTGAATCTTCCTATACATGAACAGGACATATTTTTCCATTTTATTTTTTTAGGTCTTTTATTGTATATTACAGAAATGTCTTTTCTTTGTGTAAGACTTTTGTATCTCTAATTAGGTTCACTCCCAAGTATTTCAATTTGTGGTTGACATTGTAAATGGTAATACTTTCTAGGCTTCCTTCTGTGAGTTCTCTTTGTTACTATAGAGAAATCCCACTTATTTTTAGATATTGATCTTATATCCTGCCACTCTACTAAATTGACCTATTAACTCTAACAGGTTTTTTGTTGAGTCTTTGGAGTTTTCTGTGTACATTATCATATCATCTGCATATAAGCATCTCTTTGCTGATCTGGATGACTTTTACTTCCTTCTCTTGTCATATTGCCCTAGCAAGCACTTCCAATACAATACTGAATAGAAGTTATGACAGTGGGCATCCTTGTCTGGTCCCTTGCCTGGTTCCTTGTTTTCAAGGAAAATGTTTTTAGTCTTTCTCCATTGAGAATAATGTTGGCTCTTGGTTTTGCATATATACTTTTCACTATGTTGAGAAAGTTCCCTTTTATTCCAATTTTGCTGAGTGTCTTTATCAGGAAGGGGTGTTGCATTTTGTCAAATGCCTTTACTGTGTCAATTGCTAAGATCATGTAGTTCTTATTATTTACTTTGTTAATATAGTGAATTACATTGGTTCTTTTTCTTAAATTGAACCATCCTGGCATATCTATTATGAATCCCACTTGGTAATGATGAGTTATTTTTTTATGTGCTTTTGGATTCTATTGGCAAGGATTTTGTTAAGGTTTTTTTGTATCTATATGCGTGAGAGATATTGGTCTGTAGTTTTCTTTCTTGGTAATATCTTTGCCTGGTTTTGGTATTATGGTTATGCTTACTTTATAGAATGACCCTGGAAGAGTTCCTGCTTTTTCTATTTTTTGAAATACTTTAAGTAGGATTGGTGATAGATTCTCTGAATGTTTGGTAGAATTCAGCTGTGAAGCTACCTGGTCCAGTACTTTTCTTATGGGGAAGTCTTTTTTATGAACTTTTCAATTTCTTCTTTTATGATGGATCTGTTCAAGTGTTCTGTATCTGTCCTTGTCAATCTTGGTAGGGTGTGAGTTTCAAGGAATTTGTCCATTTCCTCTAGGTTGTCAAATTTATCAGAGTATAGCTTTTCATAGTATTCTGATATTATCGATTTAATTTCATCTTGTTCTGTTGTGATGTTACCTCTATCATTTCTTATTTGTGTTATCTGTGTTTTCTCTCTTTTTTTCCCTTTTATTAAATTTGCTAGTGGTTTGTTAATTTTATTAACTCTTTCAAAAAAACCAGCTCCTGGTCTTATTGATGGCTTCAATTGTTATTCTGTTTTCTATCTGATTGATTTCAGCTCTTGTTCTTATAATTTCTTTTCTTCTTGAGGCTTTCGGTTTAGATTGTTGTTCTTCTGTCTCTTGTTGACCAATGATTGTCACCTCTGCTTTGATTGATCTAATTTGGATCTCTGTCTAGTGCAGGAATCTCTGGCCTAAAAGTATACACTGCATTCTTTGTTTCTCGACGGTAACAAGATCCTTTTTCTGCTTCTGAACCTGTTCAACTTAAGCCTGTCAGGATCCCAAAGTCAACCAGTGCCCTCATTATTAGTCTATATTCTTTATTTGTCATTTACATTTTTATGCAATTATCAGGCTATCTAGTCCCCCCTTTTTTTAGTCACAAATGCCCTTTCCAGCTATGTAGTAAAAGTCATAGGGAATTATTGGAAAAGTCACACTGAATAATAAAATAAATGGGCTATAACCCATCAAAGCATAATAATAAAAGAAATAAAAAGGGACTGTAAAAATTCCTAGAAGCAATTAAAATGAATGAAATTACAACTTATCAAAACCTTTGATACACAGCAAAATAATGTTCAGAGGTCAATTTATAGGAAGTGATGCATGCATCAAAAAAGAAGAAAAAAATCTAGATAAATACCTTAACCCCATCACTTCAGCAATTAGGAAAAAAGTGTGGATGCTGTCAAACAGCTTCATGCTTTCATGCATGAATTTCATCTCCTCATCCTCAGACAGCACCAGGTCTTAGGCACTCAAGGCCACATAGAAGGTGATGGTGGTGACGCCCTCAAAGCAGTGGATCCACTTTTCCAGCTCAGAACGCTAACCAGCCATGTCAAACATCTTGAAGTGTAGGTCGTTGAAGGTGAAGTGCATTTTCAGGATGCTTGTGGTCTTCACTTGGGCTCGCAGTATTTGCACCTGTGTGGGGAATAGTCCCTTGCTGCAATGTGATCTAGGACATTCAGGTAGTAGGTGGCCGAGTCGTTGAGCTGGTACTCCTAGAGTGGTTTAAGCAGGCCTGCATGGCATGGTCAGCCCAGAGTCTCCGGATGATACCGGACAGGTCCTCCAGGGGCGCAGGACAGAGAGAACAGCTACCTGGAGTTGTGTGCTCAAGAAGGTTCAGCAAAGCAACGAATGCTGGTGAGGTTGTGGAGAAACTGGAGCCCTTATTCACTATTGGTGAAAGTGTAAAATGGTAAAATGGAAGGCAGTATGGGGCTTTCTCAAAAAGTTGCACATAGAGATACCATTTGACCCAGCAATTCCACGACTGGAAATATACCCTAAAGAGACCATAACCGACATCCAAGCAGATAAATGTGCACCCATGTTTATCGCGGCTTTGTTCACAATAGCAAGGAGTTGGAAACAACCTAAGTGCCCATTAACAAACGAATGGATAGAGAAGCAGTGGTATATTCACACAATGGTATACTACGCTGCATTGAAAAACAAGGGACTCATACAATATTGTTCAAAATGGGTGACTCTGGAGGACATTATGCTGAGTGAAATATCTCAGTCACAATGATGGGCTGGATGATGTTGCTGTAGATGGCCGCGTAGTACTGCTGGCACACCTCTGAGTAGTCATCCTCACGGATGCTCTTCATCTGCTTGACAATGATACTCTTCCCTGACTCGCCTGCATCTATCAGCAGCAAATTCACTTCTCACCGCCTTCTTGCTGTCCTCCCGTGGATTCTTATGGATCATCTTGTCCTCTGCCCTCACGGTGCACCCTTTCCTGCCCTCTGCCTGGCCCCCGCATGGCCCTCGGCCAGGCTCGCTCCCGCCCAACCCACTCCGCTCCCACCACCACCACCGGACATTGTCTTTTCATTCACTTACTACGCATCTGAGAATTGGACAAATGAATAAGTATAACAGAAGAATCCATGCCTTTGAGTTGTGGTGATGAAGAAGAGTACTGAATATCTGATGGCTCTATGAGGAGAAGTGTGGCGTTAAGATTGGTGGACGATCTATCAACAATCTGCGTTATTCAGATGACACAACCCTGCTCGCTGAAACTGGGGAGGACCTCATGCACTTACTGCAGAGGGTCAAGGACTGCAGCCTTCAATATGGACTGAGGCTCAATGTCAAGAAGACAAAAATTCTC
>NW_006400051.1:2705445-2711914 GCF_000299155.1 Elephantulus edwardii | reverse complement strand
GGCAACTTGTACACCACGGCTGTGTGACCTAGAGGAATGTCTGGACAAAAACAGTGAAAGGCCCGAGGACCGCAGATTAAAAGTCACCCACCTTCGGCTTGGTAGCATCATGTTCTGTCCACTGGGCCAGCTGATCTCTCTCTCTAATGCCAACCTTACACAGGCTAAATTCAGTTAATTCTACATGGCCAACTGAATTCAAAAGAATGTTTTCTGGTTTCAGGTCTCTTTATATAACTTTTATGTAATGTAAGTAACCAAGAACACTGGCAATTTCAGCTGCATAAAACCTTGGCATGTGTTCGGGGAAGGACCACACTCCTTCCTTATTGCTCTCCTTCATTATCATAATCCAGGCCAAAGGAAAGCTTTTCAATTAAATGGAAAGCATAGTGTAGTCCAGTTAAAAAAAGGATCTTCCACAATCTTCAAGAACGTATTGTTTGTATTCAACCACAGTACAATGTTGTGAATATTTGTTGAGAACAAGTCTTTTCTGTACCACTTGGACAGTATAACATTTTCCATCTAGTTTTTGTTGTGCCAAGAAGAACCTTGCCAAAGGTACCTTTTCCAGTAACTTCTCCCCACCCCCACATTTAGCATTTTCGTTCCATTTTCTAGCAGACGATTTACATACCTGCTCCCCTTCCTTTAGGTCAGTATAGCAATTTTCCAATATCAATTGTTTAAAGAGAAGCTTTGGTCAAAAATGGAATGAAACAGGGCCGGGGGATAATTTTTTGCTACTTTTAAAATATCAACGCTTTCACAATTCTGTTCTCACAGACATCACACGCGCGCACACACAGGAGCATATCTGCATGGTCGTGTTTTGATTGTTTCTTGTGGGCGGGGAGGCAGGCAGCTGCAGCTGGTCATGCTGGCTCAGTCTCCGAGGTTTGCTCAGCCTCACATTATTAGGAGGCCCTGGATGGAAGACTCCAAGGTCTTGAAATCCCAAATTGTCATGGCTCCATTGATGCCAATAGTGCAGAATTCACGACAGTCTTGATTGTCCAACTAGTCAATGGACACCTGAGTGATGCAATTCTAGTGTTGCATCTCCAAAGCCATGTTGCGGTCCTTGGTGGTGACCTGCTTGTCCATGTGGCAGAAGCGCTCCATGGCCGACACGTCGCTCTGGATGCTCTGTTTCGGAATGTCCAGTTTGGAGACAAAGGTCAAGCAGCCACGACCATCATAGTTGAAGAACATTCGGCAGCAGTCATGGCCAGCGGCCACAACGCTGTTCTCCTACACAAATGACATGCTCAGGAGGGGCAGGGACTCAGTCTTCAGAGTGGAGACCTGCACACTTTTGGAGGCCTCGGCTCCGGACACGGTGCTGTCGTGGCGGACCCAGGCCAGGATGCTCCCGCTGGTGGAGAAGCTGATGCCGTGGACCCAGCCCCCGCTGCCACTGCCACCAAACTTGGACATCAGTGGCCAAAAGGTATCTTGCTGCTCATGGCGTACTGACTGGCTTTTCATTCACTTCTTTAATGTAGGCAGAAAACACCCTGCACTTGAAGTCACAGGAGCCTGCCATCAGCAGTAGTTGTTGGGATGCCAGTCCAAGCTGAGGACCGTGGAGCAGATGGGCTTCTTAATGTGCTTGCTGACCCACCAGTCATTTTCGGACTCGAAGTAGCAGACGGAGATGAGATGGGCCCTGCTGCCCACGGTGAACTTGTTCTCCAGCGGGGACTGCTTCACGAACGTGGCAGCCCGGTTTATCCACAGGATCACCAGGGTGGGCTTCCAGATGCCATCCTTCTGACTCCAGATATAGGTATTGCGGTATGCCCCACAGGCGATGATGCTGTCGCTCCTGTGTGCCCAATCCTGTGATGTGCTGGTTGTGCTCCTTGAGCTTTCACCCACTGGCTCCCGTTCTTCTTGTAGATGTGGACTTCATGATTATTTGGGCTCAGGGCAATCTGGGTGTGATCCCGATTCCAGACATGACACCTGATTGGCTCGAGCAAAAACTGATGCAGGGACATTCTTCTTAATGTTCTCAGAGGATAAAAAGCTGGGTTCGGGGCTGTCCTGGCGGGCTTGGAGCGGAGAATTCATGGACTCTGGTCAGTCGACACAAACAGGCTCCGGCGGGCCTCCAGTAACTTTTATGAAATCAATATCATTTGGTTCAACAACAGTATTTCGAGATGGTCCTTCATTGATCTGTTTGGAAGCATGGACATCTTCCAATGAATCTGATTGATGATTTGAAATAGTCATTTGACAGAATGCCTTGGCATCTGGATAGTTGTAAAGTTCTAGGTATCTAATCAAGTTCTGAAAGAATTCACTCAGTTCCACTCGTTTTTCATTAATAAAATCCTCTCTTCTGAGTAGATCATCAATAGACACTTGGGGTGCATTCCAAAGGGGCACAAAGATGGACCTCTGCAGATGTTGGTGGAAGTGGCCCCTCCAGTTTGCATGGTGGGCACTGGTTCCAGGAGTTCAGTGATGGCAGATGAAGGATCTATCATCCTGGAAGCATAACTCAAGATTAATGTTGCTGATTGAGAGCCCCTCATCTGGGTCAACGTTCACAATGGAGCAGATCAGGTTGTAAAACATGGAATAGTGGCTCTCTCCTTTTTTTTTGCTCCTAGGAATTTTGTATTTCCCTTTAGTTATCTCAGTGAGATGGCTTGGAAAGCACAGCCATTATAGCAAACAGCCCAGATCCCAAGTTGGAGTCAGACCACCATTTCTTGTTTCTTCCACATGGAAGACATAGTCTGTGTCCCTCTACCATAAATTGCTGCCTGATCATGGCCCTGCCAAGTCAGTCAGTTTAAAGTTGCTGCCTTTACTAAGTAGCACATTTTCCACTCTCATGTTCTTATGAATGATTGGGACCTCCTGTTGGTGCATAAGCTTCACCCCACAGCAGGTGTGATAGAATATCTTGAGGATGGTATCACAGGAAAGGCAACTTTGTTGACTCTTAGTTTCTTGATCAAGTCTGCCAATCACCTTTGGAACAACTCTGTCAACATCAGGACCTCGTCCTTCCCTCTGTCAGACTCTTCTTTCTGTATAGTGGCCACACAATAAAACTTGACAATGTTTCCATATCCCAATAGACTTTCTGTGTAATGAAATTCATCCTTGTCTGAGCACAGTCTCTTGAGTGAATATTGTTGCCCAGTCTCAAGATCTCTTACTACATATAGGATCTTCCAATCTTCTTCAGCTAAGACTTGTTGAACCAGCAGCTGTAGGTTACCCACCTGCACTATCTGCTCCAGCAAGTCCTGGTCACCTTTATACACCAATGTTAATAGCAGGGTTATTCACCATTGCAAGAACATAGAAATAGCCCAAATGTCCAAGAACAATCAAATGGATTGAGAAATTATGGTACATTCACATTATGAAATACTACACAAGATGTAGGAGCAATGTTTTTGAAAATCACTACCTAACTTGGGAGGGACTGGACAGAATTATACCCAGTGAACTAATTCAGTCCCATTAAGGACAAATACTGTATAAGACTATTATTGTAGAAGTAGAAAGTTAACTAAGAAAACATGGAGGATCTGGGATAGTAACAGAGGAGTGAGGAGAGGGCATGGGGCTAATCATAGGGTCACATAAATTTCATGGGTAGAGTGGGGATGGATAAAGGAAAAGGAAAAGAAGTGGTGTCGAAAACAATGTACATAAACTTTGCAAGTAAACCAGTGTAAATTAAAATTTTATATATATTGCCCATAGCATCTTTCAATATTGTGACTTGAGTCTTAAATTTGGTTTTCAGTTCTCTCAGTTTGAGAAAAGTAAAGTGAGTTCTTCCCTTTTTAGTCTGAAAAAAAATTGCTTTACCTGTGTTTGCCCTATCAATCAAACTGTAAGCAGGTGGGTTCCCACTTTACCCTAGTGTATTTTCAGTGGTTAAAAATTGCTTATCAAGATCCAAGATGGCAGCGAAGGCGGAGACACCATGGTGAGCTGCGGGAGCATCAGACCATTTGGAGGAGGAGGGCCACTATGGCCTTCTACAGACCTCTATTTATTGATAATTGAACAGTTAAATAGTTGATGACTGGTCTTCAGTGAAGATCAAGGCTCAACAACAGGAATTCAAGGATTCCCAAGGAGGAATGGGTGAGTCCCACAGCTCCCAGCCCTCTCCTGCCAAGCATGCTCTGCACCGCCCCGCTGCAGCTCCATGAGGCTTCCACTGCCGGAACACAGGGATTCCCTCACCCAGGATGGATGGTAGGCATAGGGCCTCCCCAAGGCTGGTACAGCGGAGCCGCCACACTGCCGCAGGGTGGACTTGTTCTGGGGAGAATTCTTGGAGCCAGGATGGCGGCAGGGGAGGCAGGTGGACCCCTGCAGGGGGCATACACCCAGCCGCCACACGCACTGCGCCTGGCCAGCTGCCCAGGCCGACGTTTGCCCGGGCCACCCGCATGGGGCAATACACACCCGGGCCGGCTGCCCAGGCCGATGTGCACCCCAGCCACCTACAGGTTTTGGGTTTCCTTGGACAGACCGGAAAAGAGGATCACCGGTACAATGGATTATTGAAAGTCACTGTGAGTTGTCTACTTGATGACACTTAACAGTGGCAACATGTCCAAGAGGACCGACATCTTAAATGCACCACATATTTTGACACGTCCCGGCCACCTACAGGTTTGGGTTTCCTTGGACAGGCCAGAAAAGAGGATCACCAATACAATGGATAGTTGAAAGCCACTGTGAGTTGTCTACTTGATGACACTTAACAGTGGCAACATGTCCAAGAGGACCGACATCCTAAATGCACCACATATTTTGATCTGTTGAATGCTTCTGCCAAAAGCTGTTTAGACCTGGGCGGGAGTCTGTTCACAACTCTCAGGTTCCCTTTGCCATTTATAAAGGGAGAGGGCAGTGACACCTACTTTAAATTACAGTATGGCCATTTATGGGGGGGATAAAAGTGGTGGTGCAGAAATTGGGGATGCTGTCTCTGGCCACATAGTCTTCAGTCAGGCAAGGGATCCAGACTTGGGTGGGGGCAATTAGAGGGGGAGTGTACCAGCCAGCCCCTGGGGGGTGTTGCCCTGCTTGGGGCGAGCCGTCGGCACTCTGATCAGGGTTGGCTGTCTTCGGCCCCCAGCCTGGGGCATGGCCCTCAGGGTGAGCTCCTCAGTCCCCAGATTGTGCCATCTGACCCCTGGGTGGGAGAAAAAAAATGCCTAGGGTATCCAGAGAATTTTATCTAGGCTACATTCTGCCACCCTCTTCCCCAGTAAATCTGAAAGTAACACTCCCAAAGACCTTCTATTTGTAACTCACAAGTTTGTGCTCTCTAGGTTTGCTCCCTTTCCTATAGGTAACCCTAACACTGAGTTTTACTCCAGACCTGATCCTGAACCCAGTGCCAGTGACAAAAAGGAAGTACAACTGCCAGCTAAGGAAGCAAAGGAGAATGGAGTCTCTGGGTTCAACCAGCCATCCCCACTGGACCCACCTGGGAAAATATTTTACAGTCCAGAGGGGAGCAAATGTCACAAAAACATCTTCTAAAAGAACAGGAAGGCAAGCAGCTTTAACCCAAGACCACCAGTAAGGTGATAAAGTGTCCTCTTTCCCCCTTCACATCTACGCCCCTGTTTAGCATGAAGAAGCCAGAGAGTCTGCATCCAGTTCCCAATTCAATAAGACAGTTGGTATAACCACCATTGGAATATGCTTACCATTCCCCTGTAGCATCTGGTCTTCACTGGGTCCTTTTCATTTCCTTCACCTGCTCCCCCCTCCAACCAAATTGGCTCTGCAACTGCACCCCTGCAATTTTCATCCCTGCCCATCCTCACCCTTCTGCCCCCACCTCTCACCTCCTTGTACCCCCAATATGTTTTTCCCAATAAAATAAAAAAAGGAAAAAATTGCTTATCATGAGGAATACCTGCAGGAACTATTTGCAATTGAATGATTATTGTTGTTGTTATATGGTATCGAGTCACTTGTAACTCATAGCAAGCCTATGTACAGCAGCTCTGAACTGTGCTCTATTGTGTGCCAACCTTATTATCTGTGACATACCTACCCGCATTACCCCAGTCACTCAATCAATCCATCTCATCAAGGGTCTTTTTCTGTTGCGTTGTGCCTCCACCTTCCCATGCATGATGACTTCTCTCTCCAAGGACTGGTCCCTCCTTGCAACACACCCAAAGTATGTCAGACGAAGCCCCAGAATCCTTGCCTCCAACTGTTGTAGAGTTCATAAAATTCTACATATCTCTTGAAGAAAAAACCATTCACTCGTGCTTATACCAAGTACTCTAAATTTTCTGTTGTCCGAGAGAGAAACAAAGAGTAAACTATAAGGGAGAACAAATAAGAATAAGCACTGATTTCTCAGCAGAAACCATGAGAGCAAGAAGACAGTGGAATGGCATCTATCAAACACTTAAAGAACACAACTTTCAACCAAGAGTAC
>NW_006400051.1:2694789-2699025 GCF_000299155.1 Elephantulus edwardii | reverse complement strand
TCCTTGGAGGCTAGGATTCTTGGGCTTCGTCTGACATACTTTGGACATGTTGTAAGGAGAGATAGGTCTTTAGAGAGGGACATCATGCTGGGTAGGGTAGAGGGACAGCGCAGGAAGGGAAGACCCTCTATGAAGTGGATTGATTCAGTGACTGGGGTAATCGGGATGGGTGTGTCAGAGGCAATGCGATTGGCACAGGATAGAGCATGGTTTAGGGCTGTTGTACATGAGTCGCTATGAGTCGCAAACGACTCGACGGTACATAACAACAACAACAACAACTTGCACAAAGTGAAATAAAGATATAACACAATTTCAATTCTTATTCCAGCAGCAATCTTTAAATATATAAAAAATCAAGTACTAACTTTATATGTCAGTGAAAGACACCCCGGGTAAACAAAACACTTCTGAAGAACAACGTAAGATCTTTCATATTCCCTGATTCTAAACATACTATATATACAGTCGTAGTATTGAAAAATCTTGTTACTTGTGCATTGACAGACATATAGACCTATGAAACAGAATTGAAAATTCACAAATCATTCTATTAACTTATAGGGAGCTGATCTTTGACAAAGGACCATGAAATATTAAACAGAGAAAATAGAGTGTTTCTAACAACTGATGTTGATGAAACAAGGTATCCGTTTGGGAGAAAAAAAGAAAGACAATACAATCTATTCTTCATAGCATATGAAAAGAAACGAAAGTCTAGATAGACTAAATACCTAAGTGTAAAACAAATCAAAACCCCCACCCAAACTGTGATGATCATCAAAGATAAAATGGGAACATACATAGGGGTCCTGATCTGTGACTATCAATTTCAACCAAAACAGCAGAGGACAAACTAGATCATTGAAACCTTCCAAAAGTTAAATTCTTCTAGAGATCAAAGATTTCTTTAAAAGAGAACCTACAGATTGAAAAAAAAATAATCTGACAACAACATATGAGGCTAGGGACTAACCTCTACAGTGTAAAGAAAACTTAAACACTTAAACAAGACAAAGCCAAATAAATTGGCTTTGTAGACTTTTACTCAAATTACAATTAAAAAAAGGACATAAGATGGAGCACACATTTCACCAAAGGAGACATCCGATAGATGGCAAATAAGCACATGAGGAAATGCTCTTGATCACCTTTGTTGTTGTGTGCCTTCAAGTTGACGACAATTCAATGTGACCCTATGAACAACAGACCTGAACCCTGTCCTCTCATGTGCCATCCTCACCTTCTATGATATACTTGAGCCATTGTTACAGTTACTATCAACTCATCTTTTTGAGTGTCTTTCTTTCTTATGCTGACACTCTACCTTTCCAAGTATGCGGTCCTCTAAGGACTGGCCCCTTTTAACTATATGCCCAAAGTATTTGATTAAGTGAATAATTTTCACCGTCCTTGCTTCCAAGAAGCATTCTGGTTTCACTTTTTCCAAGGCAGACCTTGTTTGTCTTTGTTCTTTTGTCAGTCCATGAGATATTAAGTACTCTTTTCCAACACCACAACACATAGGTATTGATTCTTCATTTGTGATTCTTAGTCATTGTCCAACTCTCAGATGCACAACAAGTAATTGAGAAGAGAGCTATAAACCAAAATAACAATGAGATATCATTGCATCCAAGCAATAATAGCAAAGTTGAATATGACAGAAAACAAATGCTGGCAAGGGTGTGGAGAAAACTCATAAACTGCTGGTGGTACTGTAAAATGGCATAATATCTATGAAATGTCTTTTTCCGAGGATGATCTCTCTTGACAATATGCCCAAAATATGTCACACGCACCTTTCCACACTTATCTAGACACACAAACTCACACATCCCTTTATTTTTTCCTTTACCGGGTAAGGTGGGGTGGTCAGTGAAAAAGAGGAACACAGAGATGGGTTCACATATTAACGTTAACCGCAAAAACAGGCTTGAGTATGGTAGAGATTGTGAGGATGGCACAGAGTAGGATGAGGTTTTGATATGTTGTTTTTGATGTCACTATGAGCCATAGTGAATGGCACATGGCACTAACACCTGTAATAAGAAATCAGTTAGATTCTTATTAATTTAATCTACTTTCTACATAGTGTTGTGCACATCCCACAGAAAGAATACAATGTCTTCTGTCCTTTTTATGATGCTGTAAAATTGGTATGGTTATGAGGGCAGTGGTGTATGATCTCTACCATCGTCACACGAGGAAAGAATACATCAACACTAACAGCATCCCCAAGCCAATTCCCAGTTAGACATGCTCCTGCCCTAGCCCTCTCTGAACTTACCCTACCAATTCTTACACCAACCTTCCCTCCCATGATGCTTTCTACTTCTCTACTGGATTCAATCATTCATTGCAATAGCCACACAGAACTCTCAAACATTACTCAAGACTGATTATGGGTTTTTTTTAGATTAGGTTACAGTTTAAGTTCAAGAAGAACTCAGGATATAGTTATTTAGCCAGGACAGCCTCTTTTCCAAACACACTAAAAACATGCCTTTCTGGCCTCTGACCTGCTTGGGCAAATGTTACAAAGCTCTTTTACCTCTGCCAATTCATTGTTTTATGGGATCCCTACTCTACCAATAAGCTTCCTGCCCTCAAAAAGCATTCAAATTTCTTGGTCTGGAGGCTGGGAGCACATAGCTCTGTCTCATGCCAGTCTCGTGGTTCTGTTGCCATCATTTTTCCACAACTGCTCACTCCTAGTTTGAGGAAGTTTCAGCATTGATATTTCAGTCCTAAAGATGCGCGGGCTCTTCTTTGTTGATAGTAGTGAGTTCCTGGTTTCCTACTTCTGGTTAGGTACTGTCGAATCAGCTCCACTAGGGAGGAAAGTTATGTACAACAAAATGAAGCACTGCCAGAGTCTGGAGCACTCTCAGCCACTGCTGTGCTTGAGCACATTGCTGCAGTCATTGTGTGGATGTCTCAATTTAAGATTGGCAGGTTGACAAAACTGACCAAATACCAACATTAGCATTCTGCACATCCTGTTTACACAGTTCCACAAGAATAGCAAATGCCTTACTTATATTATTAGTAAGCTATCTAATCCACTTGATTTGCCACAAACACCTTAAGTTTGTGTAGTCCTACTTAGTGACTGTTATATTTCAACTAACAGATGCAACTGTGGACATGCTCACTAGTATGCAAGAAAATTTGGAAAACAGCTCCTGGATGACTGACAAGAAGAGATTAATATTTATTCCCGTTCCCAAGAAAGTTAATCAGACAGAATGTGGAAATTATTGAACACTATCATTAATATCACATGCAAGCAAATATTGCTGAAGATCATTCAAAAAAAAAAGCTGGAACAGGACATTGACAGGGAACTGCCAGAAGTTCAGACTGGGACTCGAAGAGGCCATGGAACCAGGGATATCATTGCTGATGTAAAAAAAAAAATCCTGACTGAAACCAAAGAATATCACAAGAATGTCTTATGTTTTATTGATTATGCAAAGGCATTTAACTGTACAGATCACAACAAACTACTGTTAACATTGAGAAGGATGCAACTCCCAGAACACTTAATTGTACTCATATGAAATCCCTACCTAGACCAAGTAGCTGCTATCTTAATGGAACAAGCAAATATCACATAGTTCAAAATTAGATATATATCAGCTTGTATCCTTTCTCCTTACCTATTCAGTCTATATGCTGAGCAAGTAACTCGTGAAGCCAGACTCCCATGAAGAAGAATGTGACATCATGACTGGAGGAATATTCATCATTAACCTGTGTTATACAGATGACACAACCTTGCTTGCTGAAACTAAGGAGGACCTGAAATGCTTGGTGCAGAAGATCAAATGGGTTATATCACAATACTGAGAAAACTAAAGCCCGTATCACTGGTACAATAGGCAATATGATGACAGATGGGGAGAAGATTGAAACTGTCAATGACTTAATCTTACTTGAATTCACAATCAAAACCCTTGGTACCAGCAGTCAGGAGATCAGAAGATATATTGCTTAGGGTAAATCTGTCAGAGATCTCTTCAAAATACTGATGAGCAAGGATGTAATGTTAAAGAATAAGGTGCACGTGAATAACACCAAGGAAGAGGATATAGAAGATTTTTACCAACTTTTACAATCAGAGATTGATTGAACATGCAATCAAGATGCATTGATAATAATGGGTGACTGGAATGCAAAAGTAGGGAAAAAAGAAGAAGATTCAGTAGTTGGAAAACATGGACTCGGTGA
>NW_006400051.1:2665930-2693034 GCF_000299155.1 Elephantulus edwardii | reverse complement strand
ATGGGAAAGTCTGCTGTTAGGGACCTCTCCAAAGTACTGAAGAGCAATGGTGTCTCTCTGGAGACTAAGGTGCGTCTGATACAGGCCATGGTCTTCGCAACCACTTGTTATGCATCAGAGAGTTGGACAATGACCAAGGAGGATAGAAGGAGAATTGATGCCTTTGAGTTGTGTTGCTGGAGAAGAGTATTGAGAATACCATGGACTGCTAGGGAAACAAACAGATTGGTCCTGGAAAGGGTTAAACCGGGTAGCTCCTTGGAGGCAAGGATTCAGAGGCTCTGTCTAACATACTTTGGACATGTTGTGAGGAGAGACTGGTCCTTAAAGAAGGACATCATGTTTGGGAGGGTGGAGAGACAGCACAAGAGGGGAAGGACCTCTATGAGGTGGATTGATTCAGTGACTGGGATAATCGGGATGGGAGTGTCAGACACAGTGCGATTGGCACAGGACAGAGCAGAGTTCAGGGGTGTTGTACACAGGGTCGCTATGAGTTGCAAGCGACTCGATGGCACACAACAACAACAACAACAACAACAACAACAACAACAAGCTATGGCTGTTCAATCACTTGTTACGCATTTGATAGCTGGACAATGGCAAAAATAACAGAAGAGGAATTGATACTTTAGGGTTGTAATATTAGTGAAGAGTAGTGGACTGCCAAAAGGTCCAGGCAGAGCTCTTCTTGAGCCAAGGATGGCGAAGCTTTGTCTCTCAAACTTTGGACATGTTGCTGGAAAAGTTTATTCCTTAGAGGAAGGCACTATGTTTAGAAAAGTAAGCAAAAGAGAGAAAGACCCTCAGTGAGATGAATTGACAAACTGACAGCAGCAATGGGCTCAAGTGCGTCAAAGATGATGAGGATGGTATAGGATAAGACAGGATGTAGGTCTTTTGTTTATTGGGTTACTTTGACTTGACTCAAAGGCACCTAACAACAACCAGTTACTTCTCTGAATTACAAAGACATAGCTTCAAAAATCTACAACCATCATTTAGATCGCTTAATTCATGATATCATTACCACTAACAAAAACTCCCTGTTGTCAAGTTCTTTTTTATCCATGTAAACTCTATGAGATTTCCAAGGCTGTAAATCACAGCAGGAGGAGATTGCTCATATATTTCTTACAGAGTGATTGATGGATTTGAACTACCAGAGATGTATACCTTTTGAGTTAGAATGGCAACTCTTTATGTACTAGGCCATCAAAGCCATAGATATAGTAGATTTAAAAGGATTATATTCTATGTCTATCATATATTTTAAAATTTTTCTTTTAGAATACATTTGTAAAGATAAATTTTCCTCTCATCAATTGTTTAATTACTCAGAGGTATAATTTGCATAGAAAAAAGTGGATACATGCTTGATTCTTTTTCTTTTTCTGCCAATTGTTAAAATAATGAGTTGGCTCCCCATGATTCCCCAAAGGTGAGCAATGAAGGTTTTCTTTTTTTGTTTACAGTATCATTATATATTTATAGAACTAGACATATTTCATATGCTTTAATGTACCTTATTTTTTGAACATAGTATATTATAAGCTTCTTTCTATGTCAAGATAATTCAGTTTTAATGGTTTCTCAATTTTTCCTCATACAAATACATTAGCGTTTATTTGACCATTTCTTTTTGTTGGATGCTTATGTTCTACCCACTTTGATTTAGCTTTTCCACTTTAGTTCACTCTCGTCCTCACCAATGTATATATATTTCATGAAAAAGGAAGTGCTTTCCTTAATATTATTTGAAAGGGTGAAATTAGCAGATTAATTTTTAATGATGACCATGGCATGAAAGAGAGTTGGGTTATTTGAATAGCCTTTTTATTGAAGCTTGAAAGATATTTTCAAGTCTACCTACTTAAAATATTCATACCATTGGTGAGGTATATTTTTCTTTTTTTTTTTCCTTGAGAGTTGAAGAAATTTCATATCAAGGACAAAGATAAAGTAAGGCCTTTGATTAAGTTAGACTATTAATTAAAGTAAAAACATGATAGAAGTACAATGCCCATTTTTATTTTAATATTTGTGATAGGAGCTGTTTTTCTTTCCTTTTATTAATAAATGTACTGGATTTGGTAAAACATCTTAGTCACGTAAACCATCAAATGCTTGACTAAATTTTATAAATTAATGAGTATGTGTATTTGGCATGAATTAAGTGAACATTCACCCTGATATACCTGTAATAATTTCAGTTTATACCTGTTCTTCAATATTCAGTTTATACCTGTTCTTCAATAATTATTATATTTTTTGTGAATTGATTTAAAATGTTAAAAATATTATATTGGGTTGTTTGCAAAGTTCGTATACATTGTATTTCACACTCTTCTTAATTTATATTGTATTTCATACAATTATTCCTATTCATTATGTTTTATAAAATTAATCGCCATTGGACTATGCCTATCATTACCCTGTCTTTTCAGAAGCTAACTGGTAAATTCGAACTGCTGACTTTTCAGTTATGAGCCCGAAACTTTATGCACTGTGCCACCAGGGCTCCTCACACTTAATGATCTGCTCTTTAATAGAATGTAAAGAACTTTGATGGTGCTATGCCTTATGTGTTGAGCTATCAACAGAAAGGTAAGCACTTATAACCCACTAGCTGCTTCTCAGTAGAAAGATGAGCAGACATATCCTGTAGACATTTGCAGCCTTGAAAACCCAATGGAGAGTCATTTAGTCGTAATCAACTGAATGATAGTTTGTTTAATAGGACACACCGTTGTTACAAGAGAAAATGACAGTGATATCTGTGTGTGTGTGTGTGTGTGTATTAGTCCAGATGAGAACATGGATGGCAGAAAAGGCAACACTGTGGAAGAACAGAATCCCCTGATTAATCTCCCAAATGACTGTAACTCCTTAGCACTTTGGTTTTTTTTTTTTTATTTTGTTATTGTTATTTTAGAGCCTCCTTCCCTTTTTTACTGAGGATACAGACTCAGGGAAAGGGTACAGGTTTACTCAATGAGTTAATAGCAAAATTTAAACAAAAAACAATCTCCTGACCTCCTTCTCTTCATCTCCCCACATCCCTCCACCCACAGGTTCTTTGGAGTCTGTGAAACATACCTATAACTGCTTAGTTCTTTTAATAATTTCCAGGCTTTGGATAAATTTTGCATTATGAGGCACATGGAGAACTATCTGTCCTGTCTCTACTTTGCCATCACATAATAAATTTTCATCAAAATAAGTCTTAGATCTAGTTCTGTCGGAAGTTGTTTTGTTTTTTTTTAAACCAAGTAACATTTATTAGGAATAGACAAAAATATTCTCCACAGCACTTTCTTTAAGCTCAGGTAAAGGTCACATCTAGTGTGGAGACTCTTTGACAGAAGACATTTTATAAGGGAAGTCTATTAGGAGGCAGAGGCAACAGTGTTCTTGGGGTAGAATCATGCAAGTTCTAGTAAGATCAGTTCACAGAGTCCTGTGTTAAGCTGGAGTTACTGGAGGAACATATGAAAAATTGGAACAATAGACCCAGAATATAATTCCATAGGTCAAGCTTGCTGGGTTTGTATTCTTTCTGTTGGGTTTTTTTTCTTTTTCATCTTTTAAAAAAAATTTTGGGTTTTTTTAAAAAATTATTGTAAAATATATACAGCACAATATTTGGCAATTCAACATTTTTCACATAAACATTTAAGTCACACCTGTTAGAGCAAACATATACAACTACCACCAATATCCATTGCTAAATTTTCTATCACCACAGATAGAAACCCAATTCTTTCTAAGTAATGGTTCTCATTTTCCCCCTCTCTAATTAATCTAACTAGAAATTGTTTTTGTGGTGCTATACTATTCCATCCAAACTGACCCATAGTAGACCCTCCAGCAGGTTTTCAGAGGCAATGAATTGTACAGGAGGATGCTCATCTTTCTTTACTCTATGGAGCAGCTGGTCGATTCCAACCACATATCTTTGCATTGACAGTGAAATTCCTTATCTCTAAGCCACCAGACCTCAATAACTGGAAATTAATCTCTAATAAACTTCAGGTTGTATCACTTTGCCTGTTCTAAACTTTTTATGTAAGTAAGATCCTGCACTATTTGCCCTTTTGTCATTGACTTACTTCACTCAGCATATTATTTTCAAGGTTGATTTATTTTGTATTATTCATCAGAACTTCATTTTTTATGATTGAGTGATATTACATTGTGTGTATATTCTACATTTTAAAAAATCCATTTATTTGTTGGGCATTTAGGTTTTCTCTATCTTTGACTATGGTCAACAAAGCTGCAAATGAACATTGGTGTGTATGTATCTGTTTGTAGCCTTGCATTCCAAGTACTCTGGTATGTACTTTATGTCCCTGGGATCAGGATTTGTGGGCCATTAGGAAGCTCTACAATTAGCTTTTTGATGAACCACCAATGTCTTTTTCACAGCAGCTGTACCACTTTGTATTTCTACTTGCAATGGAAAAAGTTTCAAATTTAGTTCCAACCTTGCCAGTGTTTGTTGTTTTCTTGCTGGATTATTTCTTATAACTCTTTGTTTTTGATAGCCTTTGAGTCGAGCACTACCTACAGCCACCTTATGAACAAAAGGCCTGAAGCCCCTCTACAACTATCGACATTTATCAAAGTTCATAGAGTTTCTGGAGACATGTTGTTTAGGAAGTGGCTGCTACTCCTGTGTAGTAATACTTATTTTTCTACTCAAACATTCCTTGAACACCATTCATATAACCAATAAAATTATATTTTTTTATCATGAATACTGAATAGTTAAAAAGAAGTCTGGAATATTTTTCCTTCTTTGGGTAACAATGCCTTCAGAAATGAGAAAAAGAGGTAATAGAACCAGATCTCTTCTAAACATGCTGAAAACAGATCTCCAGCAAACTCTAATGTCATTTTACTAACATGAGAGTCTTTACTTAGGGAATGCTTTTAGCAAGATGTACTTAGATTTATCGTGTCACGAAAAATGTCACATAGGCTCTATTGCTTTCTGTATTTAAAAATGGAGACATTTCATGACTTCAGTAGTTTCTTTTCATATAAGTGAAGCAGCCACATACAGACTTAGAGATTTCAACATGGATTCTAATGTAGCAAGAAGGGACTTCTATTGCTTGAAATGATTCATAAGGGTAGACACTAAATAGGATCTCTGATTAGTGTGCACCTTACTTGATGATTTCATATCTTGTGTTTTCTCATATCTTAACTCTGGTGCAGATACAGAAAAAAAAGTCCTAGTGTGATTCATGTGTATTTCATTACCCCTGTGGGAGCTCTGGTGTCCTAGTGGTGAGAAGCTGTGCTGCGATCTCAAAGGCACAAAGTTTGAATCCACCGGTCACTCTACGGGAGAGGGATAAACAATTGCCTCCTGTGTACCTGCTTCATTTTTACAAAAGAGGAAACTAAGTTTCAGAGAGGTTAAGTAATTTGTCCCAAGCCATACCAGTACATTATCTGAAGTCTGTTGTATCCAAAGTTTTTACTTTTTGCCAACATTGATTATAATTTTAGCATGAAGGACCAGAATGACAGGGATCATTCTAGAATTATAGAATGAATGCTAGAATCATGGTGACCAAGCCCTTACTTTAGTTTACTTTTTCTCTAGGGGAATCTTTGTGACTAATAGTCTCTAACTTGTGATTTAGAAGTTCAAAGTAATGGTCAGATATCAAGCATTCCTATCTTGCCCAGCTCAGACCACCATGGATTTGTCTACTTGAAAAGTTCATTCAGAGTCTTGAAAGTTGTGACAAGAGCTGTGTTAAAGCTAAAGAAGTTGTAATAAGAGTGGAGACAAAATGCAAAAAAGGTTCATATTTTACACCATTGACCTCAGCAACATCCTTTATTATGCCTAAATACTAACCTGCGTCATGAGGAATGAATGTGATACTGGTGAAACATTCAGCACCCTGCTTCTCTGGTGGCTATTATGAGGGAAGATGTTATGTATCTATGCTTAACTTTTTATTATGATGTTAATAAAAGTTTAGAGATAAAATGTGTTTTCTATTCAGAAATTCATACACATTGTGTTTCATGACACTGATTGTAATTTTCATATTGTAACAGCATTGTTGCAGGCTCTGTGTGCTCAGAGGGTATATCCCACAACGTGTGGGAGCTGGACAAAATGCTGGAGGGATCCAGTGACTTATTTATTCAGTGCATTTAAATACAGCTAAGTCATTTTCATAACACAAAGAAAAGGGAAAATGTTCTCCTTATGTTTCTTACTTCAATTCATCCTTCTTTCCTGTATCGTCCTCCTGTTGAGACATTATCCTTGGGCAAATGCTACTGTTTTGATTTTATGTTCTAAGGAATAGAGAAATCACTAATGCCACCGATTACCACGTAGATCTGCCTATTAGATTCCTGGAACTTAAGTTCTAGCAATTATTTCACTTCCAAGCTCAAAGAGTAAATATACATCATGGTTTCGGGGGTCCATATGACTAGTACCCCTGCTTTTATATGATTTTGAATTTTTTCCCACATTTTTCTTTACTTGGAAACTTTTGGTAGCCTCATGGCAAGAAGCTGTGCTGAAATCCTGAAGAAACAATGTTCGAGGTCACAAACTGATCCATGAGAAAAGGATGGACAATCTCCTCTCATGTAATTAACTGTCTGAAAATTCTCAGGAGTGTCAGCTATGGGTCAATTCCAACCAAATGGTACTCAACAACAACAAACAACAGGACTTTCTGTTGTGATCTCTTTCAGAATGGTCAGCACTGGTAGGCAGGCATCATTTAGTTATTCTAGTCTCAGGGTTGAGAAGTCTAAATTTCACTTGGTCCATAAGCCCTTTGGCCTTATAGTGAGAGTAGATTAAAGGTTGCACATAAGACACGCTTTTAAGACAACACTTGCTACTCACCAAAGTAGGATATAGAAATTTGCAGATTATATTATTCCAACTGACCTCAATATCCTCCATGATGATGGCCTGAGTTCCCAAGACCACCGAATCAACCCATCAAGGTGTTTGAGTATGGCTAAGAAACAGGAATTCATGGCATATTAATTGACATATTTCAACAAATAGATGCCCTGGATGTGCTCACCAGGTTGTGCCCAGAAACCTTGAGGACAATTTCCTGGCCAACTGACTGGGAGAATTTAATATTTATTCCCGATATTTTTTTAAAAAGGTGATCCAATAGAGTGTGGAAATTATTATTGAACAATATCATTAATATCACACACATGCAAGATCGCGAGGAAGATTATCCAAAAAGGACTGGAATGGTATATCAACAGAGAACTGTCAGATGTGCACACTGGATTTAGAAGAGACTACTGTACTAGGAGAATTATAACCAATATTAGATGGATTTTAGCTCACAGGAGAGAGTACCACAGGAATGTCTACTTGTGTTTCATTCACTATGCAAAGACATTTGACTGTGTGAATCCCCCAAAATTGTGGATAACCTTATGAAGAATGGGAATCTCAAAACCATTCATTGTTCCAAACCTGTACTTTGACCAGGAGGCAGTCGTCAAGAAGAGAGCAAGGAAACACTGCATGATTCAAAATCAGGTAAGGTGTACACAGGGATGCATCTTATCTACTCCTTGTCAATCTATATGTGAAACAGACAATTTGGGAGGCTGGACTCTATGAGGAGGAATGTAGCATCAGACTGAAGGAAGACTCATCAACAACCTGCATTTTGTTGATAACACAATCTTGCTTGCTGAAACTGAGGAGGACCTGAAATGTGTGCTATAGAAGGTGAAGGACTGCAGTCTTCAATATGGATTGAAGCTAAGCATCAAGAAAACAAAGATTCTCACCACTAGGCCAATTGACAGCATTATGATAGATAGAGAAGAGATTGGAAGTGATTTCAGCTTTTTTTGACTCCACGATTAACAGTCGTGACACCAGTAGTCAGGAAATCATAAGCCAAAATGTATTGGAAAAATCTGATGTCAGAGACTTCTCCAGAATACTGAAGAGCAACAGTATCAGTGTACAGACTAAAGTGTACCTGATCCAATCCATGGCCTTAGCAATTACTTGCTATGTATCAGAGGGATAGACCGTGACTAAGGATGATAGAAGAAGAATCAATGTCTTTGACTTCTAGTCCTGGAGATGATTATTGAACATCCCATAGATTTCCAAGAGAATAAACAGATCTTTCCTGGAGATGGTGAAACCAGGATGCTTCCTGGAGGCAAGGATTTTGAAGCTCCTTCTCACATATTTTGGACAGATAGCCAGGAGACACCAGTCTCTTGAGAAGGATATCATGCTTGGAAAGGTGGGGGGAAGTGCAAAAGGGGAAGACCATAGATGAGATGGTCTGACTGGGGTAATGGGAGTAGATGTGTCAGAGACAATTAAATTGGCTCAGGATAGAGAAGGGTTCAGAGCTATTGTACATAGGGTTGCTATGAGTTGCAAGTGATTCAAAGGCACATAACAACAAGAAGAAGCTTTCATAATTTTGGTTACTTTTGTGATTTAGGGACATTCAGTTTAGATAAAATAAGATCATAATATGTTGTCAGCTTTTCATTAATTCTTATGTATTGTTAATTTCCAACTAATTCATATGTATTTTGAATCTCTGGACAGTTTTCAATTCTTCAAAGTGTAATGTAATCTCTAAGAGGACAATAAGGTGGTGATATTAGTTGTTCTATACATTTACTACTTGGAACACAGACTAACAAAGGCTTGGTGAACAACAAAAATTATTTGAATCGCTCAGCTTTCCATCTATGTATTTAGAATATTAGAATGTTCTCACTCAAGGAAATAGATTTTGTTCCAGTCATTATATTCATATGTTAATCTTGGAATTCTTACTAGATTTTTGACATCTCAAAAGGCTGTAGACTTCTCCAGCATTTTGCCTAGAACTTACACAGTAAGACATACTCTTTAGGCAGTCTCACCTGTTAAGATTTACACAGTTTTGAAAACTTGATGATGGGCTGTTAGGATCTAGGACTCTACTTGATGACAGTGAGTTTGAGTATTGTAGTTTGGTTTTTTAAAAAATTTTTATGGGGAAAAACAAATTGGGGGTACAAGGAGGTGAGGGTTGAGGGCAGAAGGGTAAGGATGGGCAGGGATGCAATTGCAGAGCTGCAGAAATTGGTTGGTGGGGGGAGCAGGTGAAGGAAATGAAAGTGATCCAGTGGGGACCAGATGCTACAGGAAAATGACAAGCATTTTCCAATGGTAGTTAAATCAACTGTCTTACTGATTTGGGAACTGGATGCCGACTCTCTGGCTTCTTCATGCTGAACAGAGGCGTTGATGTGAAGGGGGAAAGGGAGGACACTTTATCACCTTACTGGTGATCTTGGGTTAAGGCTGCTTGCCTTCTTGTTCTGTTAGAAGATATTTTCCTGTCATTTGCTCCCCTCTGGACTGCAAAGTGTTTTCCCAGGTGGGTCCAGTGGGGATGGCTGGTTGAACCCAGAGGCTCCATCCTCCTTTGCTTCTTTAGCTGGCAGTTGTATTTCCTTTTTGTCACTGGCACTGGGTTTGGGGTCAGGTCTGAAGTAAAACTCAGTGGTAAGGTTACCTGTAGGAAAGGGAGCAAACCTAGAGAGAACAAACTTGTGAGTTACAAATAGAGGGGCTTGGGGGGTGTTGCTTTCAGGTTTATTGGGGGAGAGGGTGGAGGAATATAGCCTAGATAAAATTCTCTGGATACCCTAGGCATTTTTTTCCTACCCAGGGGTCAGATGGCATAATGTGGGGACTGAGGAGCTCACCCTGAGGGCCATGATGGCTCTCCCTGAGCCGAGGGCCGAGGACAGCCTGCCCCGGGCAGAGGGCCATGACAGCTCGCCCCTAGCAGAGGGCTGAAGACAACCCGTCCCGAGCAGGGCAACAGCCCCCATGGGCTGGCTGGTACACTCCCCTCTACTTGCCCCCACACTAATCTGGTCCCCTCACCTGATTGAGGAGTGTGTGGCCAGGGACAGTATCTCCAATTCCAGTACCACCACTTTTACCCCCCCCATAAGTGGTCATACTATAATTTGAAGTAGGTGTCACCTCTCTCCCCCTTTATAAATGGCAAAGGGAACCTGAAAATTATGAACAGGCTCCCCCCAGGTCTAAACATCATTTGGCAGAAGCATTCAACAGATCAAAATATGTGGTGCATTTAGGATGTTGGTCCTCTTGGACATGCTGCCACTGTGTCATCAAGTAGACAACTCACAGTGACTTTCAACAATCCATTGTATAGGTGATCATCTTCTCTGGTTGTCCAAGGAAACCCAAACCTGCAGGTGGTGGGGCACACGCCCCCCCCCCCACGGGTGGCGGGGCGTGCGCTGTCTCTTCTGTGCGGGCAGTTGGCGGGCGCACACCATCCCCCAGCGCAGGTGACTGGCAGGCACTCGCCATCTCCCACGTGTCATCTCCCATGCGGGCAGCCGGCGGGAACGTATCATCTCGTGCTCGGGCGACCCCCTAGCATGCATCCTCTCTCGGTGGGCACGCGTCATCTCGCGCGTGGGCGACCGGAGGGCTCGCATCATCTCTTGGCGGGTGTGCATCATCTCTCAGAGTGCTGGCATCATCTCATGCACAGGCAGGCACTGGGCCAGCAGGCCCGTGCCATCCCCCACACAGGTGACTGGCGGGCTTGCGCCATTTTCCTGTGTGGGCAGCTGTCAGGTGCGTGCCATCTTCTGCAAGGGTGGCTGGCGGGCGTGAGCCACCTCCCGAGTGTCATCTCCCACATGGATGGCTGGCAGGCACGCACCATCCCATGCGCGGGAAGCCAGCGAGCGAGAACCATCCCCAACACAGGCGGCTGCTGGGCGAGTGCCATCTTCCATGTGGGTGGCCAGCGAGCGCAAGCCATCTCCTGCATGTCATCTCCCACAAGGGCGGCTGGTGGTCGAGCTTCATCTCACAAGCGGGAGGCCAGTGTCTGCCCGCTTCCCCTGCTGCCGCCATCTTGACTCCAAGAATTCTCCTCGGAACAAGTACACTTTGCTGCAGTGTGGCGGCTCCACTGCACCAGTCCTGGGGAGGCCCAGTGCCCACCCTCCATCCTGGGTGAGGGATTCCATAGGTTCCTGCTGTGGGAGCTTCATGGAACTGTGGCTGCGGTGAGGCGCAGTGCAGGCTCTGCGGGAGGGGCTTGGGACCTGTGGCACTCACCCATTCTTCCTTGGAAATCCTTGAATTCCTGTTGTTAGCCTCAATCCTCACTGAAGACCAGTCATCAACTGTTTAACTGTTCAATTATTAATAAACAGAAGTCTGTAGAGGGTCATAATGGCCCTTTTCCAAGTGGTCGGCTGCTTCCGCAGCTCATCATGTTGTCTCTGCCTCCGCCACCATCTTGGATCCACGTAGTTTGGTTTTTTTTCAAAATGAGATCATAATGCCCTTTAGAGCTATGACATAACAACAGAGTTTCACATATCATACTCAGCAGCCAGAGTGCTCCTTGAAGGCAAAGATGGTTTCACACACATTGGGCAAGTCCTCAGGAGGAACCGACCCCTGGAAAGGGATACCATGCTTGGAAAGGTGGTGGGTCAGCAAATGGGAGGAAAACTCAAGGAGATGGATCAACACAGAAACTGCAGCAATGGGCTTAAGTCCAAAGAAAAATTGTGAGGATGGTGCATGATCAGACATGGTTTTGTTCTGTTGGACAATGATGTGTCAGGATGAGTTTGAGGCCATCAAATAGCTTCTAACAACTCTTCCCCATAAAATCAGCATTCAGGATGTCTACTGATTCTGAGGTGGATCAGTTAATGAACAGTTTCTCTGAGTTTAGGATTTCTGGTTTGGCAAGGAGGGTCACCAGTGCCCTCCATACGAGCTTTTCAGAATAAACAGTATCATTCTAAAAAAAAAAAAAAAAATAAAAGACATACTCTTTAAGTATGCACAGCATAAGAATCCCTGATAATACAATGTTTAAATACTCAACTGTTAACAATTGTTTTTAGGTGCCATATTGGTAAATCCCCTTCCAGCCATTTACAGACTCACAAATCCAATGGAGAGTCAGCTATGATTCAGTTCTGATGCAATAGGAGTGAATTTTGAATTTTAAGGAGGAAAGATGGAAGTTGAGAAAAAGATTTGTGTTACTCTTCTAGTTGTCATGAATGGTTCATATTACAATGATGACAGGAAGAGATGTCTCTCTAAGGTAAAAATCAAAGTCACTCAATGGAGTATTACACAGCATTGAAAAACTCATGAAACACTATTATTCTAGAAAAATGCAGGAACCATGTGTGAGTCTAGAGGACATAATATTGAGTGAAATAACAGTCCAAAAGGACAAGTACTGATTCAGACTACTGCTGTAACAATAGGATGGTTATAAGAGCAGGACAAGAATGGACAGATAATGAACACCGTATTTGAATAGATGAGGGGAAGACCAATCTGTAATGGACAATCTGATACCATGTGTATTGTAATTAACAGTCTGGAACTGGACATGCATTAGAGACTGAATGAGGTGAGGGAAGGGAGAAAACTAAGTGTGAAGGGAATAAATGTCAGAGTCATTACCATGGAGTTAGAACCAATTCATAGCTGACCCCTCAACAGATCTGCAGAGGCTGTAAATTGCATTGGAGGAGAATACTTGTATTTTTCCTTCAGAAAAGCTGGTGGATTTGAACTGAGAGCTTTTAGATAGACAGTGTAACTTCTTGCCTACCAGACCACCAAATTTCTCTGAGTCTATCTAACAGTAGTGATACCTAATGAATAGCTGCTATGTGGGTGCCTAGTTACACTCATACATTACTTCTAATCCTCTCAGAGACACTGCAAAGTGAGTGCTATTATTTTCATTTTTTAGTTGAGACATTGAGAGGTTTAGCTACATGTTAGTTATATGTAAAGTAATAAGTAAGGTTCATATACTTACCAGCTGGTCATAGTGGAATGCCTTACATGTCAGTGTGATGATGAAAACTATGGTACTGATATTCCAAATACCAGCAGAGTCAATCATATTGGGTACGTTTCATTGGAGCTCCAAGACTGAAAATAAAAATATGGAAATCTTATTTGAAAAATAAAATAAAATATAGGACTCCAAACACTGCTGTCAAGTTCGAACCAACTCCTAGCTGACTGTCAGGCAGATATGCTAGGCCATAAATTGTATGGGAAGAGAGATTGTCCATTTTCTTCTGAGAAGCGTTTTTATTCTGGTGGAATCAAACTCCCAGAGAGGCACAGCCTTTATGTGGACAACTCCCTATATACTATGGCATAAGAGCTCATTAAAAAAATATCAGTTGTTGAAAATTTTTATAGATCAGTGATAGAAGAGGAATCCCACAGTTTGGAGGCATCTCTAGTGGTACAGTTGCCACAGTGGTGAACTCAAGCACACTAACATTTATGAAGATAGTGCAAGATTTAGCAACACTTTATTCTGTCACATGTGGGGTTTCTATGAGTGGGAGCTGAATTGATGTTGGAGTATTACAATATGGTGGATTCTATACCTTGATAAACTCGATTTACTTTCTTCTCAAGTGTGCATCATACATTCTCCAGAACTGATCACACAATAGAGTACAAAAACAAGCCTCAACAAATTAGAAAACACTGAAACAATGCAAAGTATCTTCTCAGACCACACGCCATATAACTAGAAATTAACTACAAGAGAATAAAGATTATAAAACCACCCATGTAGAAGCTAAAACATAACTGATTTATAGAAGAAATAAAAAAGGAAACAAACAAACAAAAAGTCCTTGGAACAAATAATAATGAAAATGTAATGCAGCTAAAGGCAGTCCTCAGGAGGCAGTTCATAGCAAGAGGCAAATACATATAAAACGAAGAGGCAAAATTAATGATCTCTTTATCGAATAGAAAAAGAGCAACAATCTAAACTCACTGCCTCTAGAAGAAAGGTAATTATAAGAACAAGAGCTGAAATTAATGAGATAGAAAACAAAAATTCAATTGAAACCATCAACAAAACCAAAAGCTGGTTTTTCAAAAGGGTCAATAAAATTGACAAACCATTGGCAAACTTAACAAAAGAAAAAAAATGGTAAGATATTAATAACTTGATTAAGGAATGATAGAGATGACATAACAGAACTAGGGGAAATAAATATTGGAATATAATATCAAAATATCATGAAAAGCTATACTTTGATACATTAAAAACCTAGAGGAAATGGACAAATTTCTTGAAACTCATGTTCTACCCAGATTGACACAGACAGATGTAGAACACTTCAGCAGATTCATCCAAAAGAAGAAATTAAGCAGGTCGTAAAATGACTCCCCCACATACACACAAAAAGTACTGGACCAGATGACTTCACTGCTGAATTCTACCAAACATTCAGAGAAATTTATTACCAAATCTACTTGAAGTATTTGAAAAAATAGAAGAAGAAAGAACACTTCCAGAAACATTCTATGAAACAAGGATAAACCTAATACCAAACCCAGGAAATAATATTATCAGGAAAGAAAACTACAGACCAATATCTCTCATGAACATAAATGCAAAAACCTTTAATAAAATCCTAGCCAAAAGAATCCAAAAGCACATAAAAAAGAATTCGTTATGGCCAGGTGGGATTCATAACAGGTATACAAGGATGGTTCAACATAAGAAAAATGATAAATGTAATTTACCACATTAATAAGCAAATAACAAGAACATATGATTCTAGCAATTTATGCAGAAAAGACATTTCACAAAATCCAACACCCCTTCCTGATTAAGACATTCAGCAAAATAAGAATGGAAGGGGATTTCCTCAACATAGTGATAAGTATATATGCAAAACCAAAAGACTTGGAAAGACTTTTCACAGAGGAAGACATTTGGACAGCCAAGAGACAAATGAGAAATTCTCAAAATCACTGGCAAGAAAAGAAGTGTAAATCAGCAGTGGCACAGTTTAGCAGGGCAGCAAGTAATAAATGTTGGGGAGGATGTGGAGATTTAGGAACTCTCAAATACTCTTGGTGGGATTGTAAAATGTTACAAACACTCTTGAAGGCAGTTTGGTATTTCCTCAAAAACTAGAACATAGAGATTCCATATGACCTAGCTATTCCACTCTCAGGAAAATACCCCAGACAAATTATAATTAAGACACAAATAGAGATTTGTACACCAGAGTTCATAGCAGCATTACTCACCATCACAAGAACATGGAAACAGTGCAAGTGTTACTACATAACTTGGGAGAGACTGAAGAGTATTATACTGAGTGAACTGACTCAGTCTCATAAGGACAAATACTGCATAAGAACATTATTTTAAAAATAGAAAGACAATTAGTAAAGCATATATGGAGACCCAGGGAGGGAAGGTGTGAGAGCAGAGGGGTGGAGATGGGTAGGGGCAAAACCACAGGGCTGTACAATCTGGTGGGTGGAGGGAGGAGGTGAAGGAAATGGGAAGGATTAGGCAAGGATCTGAAAAGACAGAATAATGAAAGGCAAGGTCCAGTGGTGCTTAATTTTATAAAATATAATGCATGAGAAGGGTTGTATGAAATACAATGTGAGTGAAGAATAGTGTCAAACACAATGTATACAAACTTTGTAATCATACTAATGTAAAATAGACAAAAACAACAAAACCTAAAAAACTTAAACTCATTGCTTTAAAGTTTATTACAACTTATGCTGCTCTGCCATTGGGTTTCTGAGACTGTAAACCCTTATGAGAAGAGAAATAGAGTAGCCTGTGGATTTGAACTGCTGGATCTTTTGTTTAGCAGCCTAACACATACGATGCCACGAAAGTTCCTTGATTTTATCCTAAACTGCTGAATCAGAAACTCTGAGCATGGACCCAACTGTCTCTTTTTAATAAGTCTTCTGGGTGATTCTAATATACCTTACAGTTTGAGACTTACAATATTATATCAATGATCTTGGTTTCCTATTTGTAAAATGAGGTAATAATGCTGCTTCATATGTTGTGGTGATGATTAAATATGAGAAACTGTGGAAGGCAGCTCATTCAGCACCTGGTTCATAGAGGAAGGAAGGAAAGAATGTTTTCTTCCTTCCCTGTTGCTTGAGGACATGGGAATGCCTCCTTTTCCAACTAGCACAGTACCTAGAATAGAACAAATAAAAGCTTGAAAGAGTAAGAGAGGACTAGAATTTGGAAGAATTGTTAGTATTAGGGTGTAAGGGGGGCATTTCGAATACCTATTAGTTGTTATCAGCAGGGTTCAGAATTATCTTCTGAAGATCTTTAAACTATTTCCTTCTTTCCTGTCTATAGGGAGTTATAATGATCATTTTATTAGTGAGACACCTGTTTGGTGTAACGAGCTTACATTTCAGTGCAATCAGCATTGAGAAGATCCTATAATTGGCTCATAAGAATGACAACATGAAGGAAGCAATAGTAAAGTCATTTTCAATTCATATGTGCCATTAAAGGAACTCATTAAAAGCAGGAACAAAGAGGAAGTGTAAACAAGTGCTTCTTTAGTCTGTAATTAAAATAGTACATTTAACCACCTTCTCCAAGGGCTCAGCTGAAAAGATCTCCCTTTTTCCAGGTCCCTTGTTCTTAAGGTTGCTGAATCTTACTTAGTCTTACATTTACAAATTCTACAATTTCTTAGGTTGCCTATTCTCCACTGAGCCTGCAGGCAGGTTGGGGACAAGGCTTACAGAATAGCAGTGGTGACTAACATTACTTTTCTGTAGTTAGGGTCCCTATTCAGGCACATTTACATTTCACACAAGCTTGGGCAAGAGGCAAAGCAAACTTAAGCAAATTGTCCGTGTTGGGCTCTGCCTTGGCAGTAGAATGATTCTTTCATTTTTGCATTTTTCTAGGTAAGTGGTATTAGCCAGGTAACTCAGTAACTTAGGTGCATGATGGAATTATAAGTATCATTAAAGATATCTTTAACCATCCATGAAACAAATCCACTACCCAAAGCACAAACGTGTTAATGATGTGCAACAGATTCATGAAATATCAGCAACTATGCATTTTACATAAAGGTGCAAGTATTCTATTCATATGTGGGAGACAGAATCATGACACTTGTACTTATCTACAGATGCATGCTTTACTTATCTGATTGCTAACCCTCAGAGTGATGGAATATGGCTACTTTGCATTGACGGGGGGGCGGCGACATAGGGTTGTTGAAGTTGGCTTGGGATGGGTTCCTGAGGCATTGCTTGGGCTTAATGCTAATTGAAGGTCTACAAACACCATAGATTTCGATAATATTTTCCTAAAAAAACTACTGTGTACAGTAGAGGACAGATGATTTGAGACCACATAAGTCTGTGGGAGATTATAAAAGGTGTGAGTTTGAATCTCCACTGTTCACAGGCACAAATCACTGAAAGATTGTTTCCTCAAGGATTTACTTTCATTTCTTCCTTCCTGCCCCTGGAAGTGTATTCTACAGGAACTAAAAACTACTAAGACCATAATAACACTAAGACACAGTAAAATTTCCATATCAGCAAAGGAAATATAGAATTTTAAAGAAATAACTTAAGAGTAAAGCAAGTTTATTTATGTACTTGTACTTTATGGGGGTCTCTACTGGAAGCAGGAGTGGCATCCACTTCCTAAATAGCATGCCTCTGAAAACTTTATGAACTTTGATAAATATCAAAGTTGTAGAGGGGCTTCAGGCCTTTTGTACATAGGGTCGCTATGAGATATGCTTGACTCAAAGGTAATCAACAACAACTACTGGGAGTCAGACCTTTCTATAAGTAGGTCTGGAAATGTCCACCATTACTCTGCTTTTCATCTTTCCCATCTCCTTTATCAGTTTCCTCCACCCACCAAATTGTGCAGCCCTGTGATTTCTTTCCTATTCATTCTCACTCCTCTGCTCATGTTCTTTCCCCTCTTGGATCCTCACCTATGTTTTACTAGTTATGCTTCTATTTTTACAATAATGATCTTATGCAGTAATTGTCCTTACAAGTCTGAGTTAGTTCACTTAGCATAATGCTCTCCAGTCTCTCCTAAGTTATGTAGTATTTTTTTAAATTGTTGTTCCTAAGCATTGCAGAAGATTCCATTGTGTGTATGCATCACAATTTCTTAATTCATTCCATTGTGGTTGGACATTTAGCCTGTTTCCATGATCTTGCAATAATGAATAATGCTGCTATGAACATTGATATACAAATCTCTGTTTGTGTCTCAGTTCCAATTTGCTTGGGTATATTACTAGTAGTAGAATAACTGGGTTATCATCAATTCCACTACTGGGAATATACCCTAAAGAAACCATAACTGCCACCCAAGCAGATATATGCATGCCCATGTTTATTGCTGCTCTGCTCACAATAGTACAGAGCTGGAAACAACCCAAGTGCCCATCAAGAAATGAATGGATACAGAAACTGTGATATATTCACACAATGGAATACTATGCTGCATTAAAAAAATCAAAGAATTAATGAAATATTACACAAAATGGGTGACCCTGGAGGACATTATGCTGAGTGAAATATTTCAGTCATAAAAGGAAAAATACTGCACAGTGCCACTGTTGTAAAATGGGATTGACATCAGGTTTAGGGGGAACCTAAGAAAAGAGGGGATAAATAATGTATACTGCATTGAAACAGATAAGGGAGAGAATTGTTTAAAAGGAATATGTTGTTGGTGTTGGTGTTATTATGTGTCATCAAATTGCTTGCAACTAACTCATAGCGACCCCATGTACAAGACCCCTAAACCAGCTCTATCTTGTGTCAACCTCATTGTCTCTGACACACCTACTCCCTCTATCCCAATCACTGAATCGATCTATCTAATTGAGGGTCTTCCTCTCCGGTGCTGTCTCTCCACTCTCCCAAACATGATGTCCCTCTCCAAAGACTGGTCCCTCCTTGCAACATGCCCACATTATGTCAGATGAAGATTCAAAATCCTTGACTCTAAGGAACAGCCTGGTTTCACCCTCTCCAGGACAAATCTGTTTGTTCTCTTAGCAGTACATGATATATTCAACAGTTTTCTCCATCACCACAGCTCAAATGCATCAACTCTCTATTATCTCTATTCACTGTCCAGCTTTTGGATGCATAGCAATTGCAAAGACTATAGCCTGGATCAGGTGCACTTTAGTCTCCAGCCTGAAGTTGTTGCTATTCAGTACTCTGGAGAGGTCCCTCACAGCTGACTTTCCCAAAGCAATTCATCTCTTGATTTCCTGGCTTCTGGCACCAAGAGTGTTGACTGTGGAGCCAAGCAAACTAAAACTGTTAACTATCTCAATCTCTTCACCATTCATACTGATGCTGCAAAATGATCCAGTGGTGAGAATCTTTGTTTTCTTGATGTTGCTTCAGTCTGTATTGAAGGCTGTAGTCCTTGACCTCTGCGGCAAGCGCCTCAGGTCCTCCTTAGTTTCTGCAAGCAGGGTTGTATCATCTGGATAACATAGATTGTTGATGAATCTTCCTCTCATCCTGATGCCACATTCCTTCTTGTACAGCCCAGCATCCCGGATCCATTCTGGATACAGATTGAAAAGATATGGAGACAGAATACATCCCTGGTGAACCTCCTTCCCAATTTTAAACCATGAAGTCTCTCCTTGCTTTGTTCTGATGACTGCCTATTGGTATAGGTTTTGCATAAGCACAATCAAATGTTCTGGGATTCCCATTCTCAGAGTCAGCCACAGCTTATTGTGATCCACATAGTAAAAAGCCTTTGCATAGTCAGTGAAGCGCAGATAGACATTCCTCTAGTACTCTCTGCTTTCTGCCAAGATCCATCTAACATCAGCAATAATATCCCTGGTACCACGGGCTCTTCTAAACCCAGCCTGCACATCTGGCAGTTTTCTGTTGATGTGTTGCTCCAGTTATTTTTGGATAATTTTCATCAGAATCTTGCATGCATGTGATATTAATGATATTGTTCAATAATTTCCACACTCTGTCGGGTCACCTTTCTTTGGAATGAGAAAAAATATGGATCTTTCGCAGTCAGTTAGCCAGCTGGCTATCCTCCAGATTTCTTGGCACAACTTAGTGAGCACATCCAGGGCAGCATCTGTTTGTTGAAATATGTCAGTTGGTATGCTGTCAACTCCTGGAGCTTGTTTTTTGCCAATTCTTTGAGAGAAACTTGAACTTCCTCCTTCATCAGCATAGGTTCTTGCTCACATGTTATTTCATGAAATTCTTCTGTGTCAGCCAATTCCTTCTTGCTCACTGAAACTGAGGAGGACCTCATGCACCTACTGCAGAGGGTCAAGGACTGCAGCCTTCAGTATGGACTGAAGCTCAATGTCAAGAAGACAAAAATTCTCACCACTGGACCAATCGGTAGCATCAGGATGGATGGCGAAGAGATTGAGATTGTTCGCAGCTTCAGTTTGCTCGGCTCCACAGTCAACACTCTTGGCACCAGTAGCCAGGAAATAAAAAAACGTATTGCGATGGAAAAGTCTGCAGTTAGGGACCTCTCCAAAATACTCAAGAGCAACAGTGTCTCTCTGGAGACTAAGGTCCGCCTGATACAGGCCATGGTTTTTGCAATCACTTGTTATGCATCGGAGAGTTGGACAATTACTAGGGAGGATAGAAGGAGAACTGACGCCTTTGAGCTGTGGTGCTGGGGAAGAGTATTGAATGTACCATGGACTGCCAAGAAAACAAACAGATTCATCGTAGAGAGGATTAAACTAGGATGCTCCTTGGAAGCAAGGATTCTGGGGCTTCGTCTGACATACTTTGGACATGTTGTAAGGAGAGACAGGTCTTTAGAGAGGGACATCATGCTGGGTTAGACTGGAGGGGCAGCGCAGGAGGGGAAGACCCTCTATGAGGTGGATTGATTCAGTGACTGGGGTACTCGGGGTGGGTGTGTCAGAGGCAATGAGATTGGCACGGGATAGAGCACGGTTTAGGGCTCTTGTACATGGGGTCGCTATGAGTCGCAAACGACTCGACGGCACATAACAACAACAACAACATAGGTATTATTTTCATGACAAGATTACAGAAAAGGAAATGCATAGTAAAGTGGGATCTTATAACAATGAAGGATTTTTTTTCTTTTCAAAGAGAAAAACGAACTGGGGGGGGGAAATGTGCAACAGTGAATGAATGAGGAAAAAAATAAATGGAAAGAATATGCTTTAAAAATATATATGTTCTTTTAAAAATCATTAATAAAAATGCAAAAAAAACCTGGGTTATATGGAGTTTCTATGTTGAGTTTTTTTAAAAAAATGTCAAACTGCCTTCCAGAGTGGTTGTACCATTTTATGATCCCACCAAGAGTGTATGAGAGTTCTTACTTCTCCACATCCTCTCTAGAATTTATTACTTGTTGTCTTGGAAAGCTTTGCTACTGCCTTGGGGTGAGATGGTACCTCAGTATGGTTTTTATTTGCAGTGATTAATTTTACAAAACATGATGAATTAATTAATTAGTAGTGATTAATTTTATAAAATATAATGAATGGGAATGATTGTATAAAATGTAATGTGAATGAAGAATAGTGTGAAATACAATGAATAAGAACTTTCTAAGCAAACCAATATGAAATAAATTTTTTTTCAAAGCAAAAAAGAAAGATGGAACAGAGACTGAAAACACAGGGAAGGAGTAGCAGGATTGCAGTCAACGTCACAAAACAAAGCATGTTTGTTTAATGGAAAAATAATTTGCTTGGCAAGCTTTTATCAAAATCATAATAAAAAGTAAATGATATTAATAATAAAGAGTAGATGTGTTCTCATCATCTTGTAACTTTTCTTAGTCTTTGTTGCCCTTGTCCTTTATTATGCTTTTAGCAAATGGATTCTCATTTTTTTCTTAATTTTCCACATATGACATCAGAATGGATTGTACCTCAACATACAGAAAACAAAAATCCTCACAACTGGACCATTACGCAGCATCATGTTAAATGGAGAAAAGACTGAAGATATCAAGGACTTCCTTTTATTTGGATCTCCATAGCTATTCGAGTTGTATGCTGAGCAATTAATTGGAGAAACGGAATGTGACATCAGAATTGGAGAAAGACTCAGTAATATCTTTATTATCCTTAATATCTTTCAGATGACACAACCTTACTTGCAGGAAGTGAAGACTGGAAGCACTTACTGTAGAAGATCAAAGACTACAACCTTAAATATGGATTATATCTCAATATCAACAAAACAACCATTCTTACCACTGGAAAATGTCATGATAGAGGGAGAAAAGAGTGAAGTTGTCAATGATTTCATTTTACTTGTAGCTACAAACATCACCCATGATAATATCAGATTAAAAAAAATCAAAAGATATTTTGCATTGGAAAAATCTGCCGTCAAGGATCTCTCCAAAGTGCTAGAGTAGTAGTATCAGTTTAAAGACCAGAGTGTACCTGATCCAAACCATGGTATTGCCAATTGCTTCTGATGCATCTGAAAGGATAACAGAATAATAATTTATACCATTAAATTGTAGTGTTAGAGAAGAGTATTGAATATTCCATGGGGTACCAAAATAACATACAAGCCTGTCATGGATGAAGTGTAACCAGGGTATTCCTTAGAGATAAGGATGGTGAAATGTCATCTCACACACTTTGGATCCATTGTCAGGAAGGATCTATCTTTGTAAAGAGACATCCTTCTAGGGAAGGTAGAGGGGAAAAGAAAGAGAAGACTCAACAAGATAGATAGACACAGTGCCTGTAGCAATGGACTTGAGTATATCAAAGACCATGAGGTTGACACAGGATCATCCTTGAGGGCAAGGCTCAGATCTGTTGTTCATGGGGTCATGATGAATTGTAGTAGTCTAAACAGTACTAGCATATCTGTGCTTCATTGACTATGCAAGGGCATTTGGCTGTATGTGTCACAAAACATTGTGGCTAACTTTGAGAAGAATGGGAATCCCAGAACACTTATTCTGCTTATGGGAAACCAATACTAGGACCAGGAAGCAGTTGTTAAAACAGAGCAAGGACCAGTTTTAGACAATGCATAGTTCAAAATCAGAAAAGATGTGAATTATGGATGCATCCTATCTTCATATCTTATCTTCATACCTTTTCAATCTATATGAGGAACAGATCATTCAGGAGGTTGGGCTGTATGAGGAGGAATGTGACATCAGGATTAGAGGGAAATTCACCAACAATCTATTATACAGATAACACAACCCTGCTTGTTGAAACTGAGGAGATCCTGAAGTGCTTGCTGCAGAAGGTCAAGGAGCAGCCTTAAATATGGATTGAAGCTCAACATCAAGAAAGCAAATATTCTCACCACTGGGTTAATTGGCAGTGTCATGATAGATGGAGAAAATATTGTTGAGGATGTGTGTGTAGGGGGTGGAAAGCCTGGGATTGAAATAGCAAAATAGTTATTAGAAAGTGGTTCTTAAAAATTATTACATGCCTTAAGAATAATTAGAATGGCTACAGAAGTGAAATGAGACTTAAGCCATCATATTGTAGGTGGGAGTGGATGGGAATGTTGGCGGAAAAGGGAAAGGGATGAGTCAAGCCACACATTCAAAAGGTTGGTATGGGGGTGACACTGAGTCTATTGGTTATTTCTATAATGGGGGAATGTCTTTCATTGGCTCCTTTCTGTTAAATGCTTATCTGTCAGATACTGTTCTAAAGCTGAGCATTCAAATTAAGACAGACTAACAAGAAGGAATGGCCATCTACTTCTGAAATAACAGGTCTTCAAAAACCCTACGTACAATAGAGCATACTTAGACTAAACTAGCAGATATGGAAACTGAGACTGAGCCATCAAATATTGGTCCCTGTTCATAAGAGGAATACCTTTAGTCTCTCTTTATTGAAAATTATTTCAGCTCTTGGTTTTGCATATGGTAGAAGGTCTTTCCCTTTTTAAATGTTATATACGTTTATTTACAAAGATTATATACATAATGTTTCACACTTTTCTTCATTTACATTGTATTTCATATAATCATTCCTTGCATTATGGTTTATAACATTAATCACCATTGGAGCTTATTCATCATTGTCCTATCTTTTCAGGTCCCTGCCTGATCCTTCCCATTTCCTTCACTTCTTTCCTCCACTCGCTCAGTTGTGCAGCCCTGTGAGTTTGCCTTTACTAGTCCTCACCTCTCTGATGTCCCCCTTCCTCCTGTGGGTCCCCATACATGTTTTACTAGTTATCCTTCTATTTTTACAATACTGGTCTTATGCAATATTTGTCCTTATGAGACTAAGTTCGTTCACTCAGCATAATGCTCTCCAGTCTCTCCCAAATCATGTAGTATTTTTAAAAATGGTTGATCCTGAATTTCTCAATCCACTCAATTGTGGTTGGACATTTGGGCTGTTTCCAATGTGATTGATCCAACTCCAAAATGATATAATTGAATAATGCTGCTATGACCATTGGTAAAAATATCTATGTCTTGATTCTAATTTCCTTGAGGTATATTTCTAGGAGTTGAATAGCTGGGTAATACAGAGTTTCTATGTTAAAATTTCTACATTTTTAAAATTTTAAACTGGTTTATTTACAAAGCTTTTCACACTGGCTCTTTCCCATTTTCTTCATTCCCCCCCCCCCCCGCCTAACTTCACCTCCCCTCTTGGATATTCATACTCATTCTATAATAATGGTCTTATACAATATTTGTGCTGATGGGACTGAGCTAGTCCACTTAGCACAATGTTCTCCAGTCCGTCCCAAGTTATGTTCAGCTTTTTGAGGAAATGCCAAACTGCCTTCTGGAGTGATTGTACTATTTTACAATCCCACAAACTGTGTATGAGAGTTCCAATCGGACCACATCCTTTTTTTGCTGCCCTGCTAAACTTTGCAACTTGGATGAGATAATATCTTATTGTGGTTTTTATTTGCATCTCTCAGTAATTTTGAGCATTCCTTCATGTGCCTGTTGACCATTCAAATGTCTTCTTCTTAGGTCCAGTAGTAGTCTGTAAAATTTGTTTTGAGACCCTTGCCTGCGATGGTATTACTAAACGTGTTTCCCGGTCAGTGGGTTTTCTTTTCACCCTATTGGAAAGTTTTGATGAGCACAGAGATTTAGTCTTTAGAAGGTCCTATTCATCAATTTTATCCTTTTCAGATAGTACATTTCTGACTGTATTTGTCAGCCTCTTTATACGATAAACTAGGGCTGCTAAGCTTAGTCTCAGGCTGTCTCTTATGAACAGGTACATAGAGCAATGGAACAGAATTGAGAACCCAGAAATGGACTTTTCTATCCATGGTCATAAAATTGTGTTTCAGGATGGTTTTAGAAAAAGCAGGTTTTGTTTTGAAATAAAAAAATTTAAACACACCGTTTTTCACAAAAGATCCTCCCCATTTCCTTCGCTCCACCCACCCACTCATCGAATTGTACAATCCTATGAGTAACACCCTACTCTCCCAACCTCACCCCTCTTTTTTCACCCTCCCTACTTCTGCTTTGGATCCTCATACTCATTCTAAAATGATGGTTTGATACTTGTGGGACTGAGTTAATTCACTCAGCATAATGCTCTCCCATTAGATAGTAATTTACAAAATCACTACTCCTGAGTGCTGTGTAGTATTCCATTGTATAAATATACCACCACTTCTCAATCCATTCATTTGTGGGTGGACATCTGGGCTATTTCCAAGTTCTTGGAATGGTGAATAATACTGCTATGAACATTGCTGTAGGAGTTTCCATTTCAGCCTCAGTTCTTATTTTCTTGGGCTATATTCCAAGCAATGGAATAGCTGGGTCATATGAAATTTCTATGTTCAGCTTTTTGAAGAAGCAGCAAATTGCCTTCCAGAGTGGTTATACTATTGTACAATTCCACCGACAATATAACAAAGTTTCCTATCTCACTACATCCTCTCCAATATTTATTACTTACTGTCTGTCCTGTTAAAATTTGCACTCTTGCTGGAGCAAGACAATATCTCATTGTGGTTTTGATTTGTATCTCTCTTATTGCCAGTGATTTGGAGCATTTCTTTATATGTCTGATGGCCATTTGAATATTTTCCTCTGTGAAAACACTTTCCATGCCTTTTGCCTATTTTGTAATTGGGTTATCAGACTTTTTCTTGTGAAGGCCCAGAAGTATTCTATAAACTTTAGTTATGAGACTCTTGCCTGAGATAGTATTGCCAAATGTTTGTTCCCACTTGGTAGGTTTTCTTCTCACCCTGTTGGAAAAAGTTTTTGAAGAACATAGGTATTTAATTTTTAGAAGGTCCCATTAATCAGTTTTATCCTCTTCACATTGTACATTTTTGGCTGTATTTGGCAGTTTCTTTATACAGTAGACCAGGGCTTGTAAGCTTGATCCCAGGTTGGCGCTTATGAACTTTAGGATTTGGGGCTTTACTCCCAAGTCTTTTCTCTACCTTGAGGTGATTTTTGTATATAATGTGAGATATGGATCCTGATTCAGCTTTCTGCAGGTAGAAATCCAGTTGTGCCAGTACCATTTGTTGAAGAGATTGTCATTTCCCTATTTGATAGGTTTTATTTCCTTGTGGAATATCAGTTGGTGATAGATAACTGGGTCTATTTCTGGGTTCTCAATTCTGTTCCACTGAGCTATGTGCCTGTCATTGTACAAGTAGCATGCTTCTTTGGTTACTTCCACTGTGTTGTAGTTTCTGAGGTTAGAGACCTCCCACTTAATTTTTATTTTTCAGAAATGTTTTGCTTATTCGGGATCTCCTACCTCTTCAAACAAACGTGAAAATTTCCCTTTCGGTCTCGTTGAAAAATGAATTTGTTTTCTATAGTGAGATTGCATTGAATATGTAGACTGTTTTTGGTTGTTGTTGTTTTTATATGCTGTAGAGTCGTTTGCGACTTATAGCGACCCTATGTACAACAGCCCTAAACCCTGCTCTATCCTGTGCCAATTGCATTGCCTCTGACACACCCATCCCGATTACCCTAGCCACCGAATCAATCCACCTCATAGAGGGTCTTCCCCTCCTGCGCTGTCCCTCTAGTCTACCCAGCATGATGTCCCTCTCTAAAGACCTGTCTCTCCTTACAACATGTCCAAAGTATGTCAGACGAAGCCCCAAAATCCTTGCCTCCAAGGAGCAG
>NW_006400051.1:2661374-2662700 GCF_000299155.1 Elephantulus edwardii | reverse complement strand
TTTCAGAAGTGGGTGGCCAATCCTTCTTCCTGTCTGTCTTAATCTGAATGTTTAGATTTAGAGGAGTATCAGACAGCAATTTGTGGAGCAGTGCAAGATAAATGCCTCATTGTGGAGTTGACCATTAGTTACAGTGTAGTCCCAGTGCCTTAACCCACTTATTCCCAGCTCCACCCTCCAGCAGGATACCCCTTCACTTCTACCCAATCCCTTCAGAATTAATCTCCCATTGTCCGACCCATGACCTCACCGCTTGTATCTGAAGCTTTCTTCATTCCTGTGGTTCCAAATCCGTCAACTGCTGACAGTTTTTTTCCTTGTGTCCAGTGTCTCTTAAGTTTAGTTGTACTGTCTCCAAAGGGAAGGTGATGTGTCCTGTAGAACTCCGGTGTAGATTGTGTTTTAGGTCCGCCTTGGGTCTTCGTACCTGGAGGCATGTCAGAAGCTATTGCTGGGGTGACTTCTGTGTTGCCTGGCCTTGGCTTGTACCCACGCAGCTTCTGGCTCCCGGTTCTGCTGGCAGAGTGTGTCTTCCTATCTCTGAACAGGACACATTTGCCCCGTTTCTTTAGGTTTTTTATTTTGTGTCTTCAGGAATGTCTTGTAGTTTACTTTTAGTAGGGATTTTGTATCTCTAAGCTAAGCTATACACATGGATTTCACCTGATGGTATGCAAAGGACTCAAATCGATTATGTTTGTGAAAAGACTCGCTGGATAAGCTCAACATCAGCTGTGAAAACCAAGCCAAGTGCTGACTGTGGGACAGACCACCAACTACTCATATGCAAGTTGAAGCTAAAGTTGAGGAAAATTAAATCAAGTCCACGGGAACCAAAATTTGACCTTGAGTCTGTCCCACTCAAATTTCAAAACCATCTCAGGAACAGGTTTAAGGCCTTGAGTACCAATGAGTGTAGACCAAATGATCTCTGGGAGGATATCAAGAAAATCGTCCATGAAGCATGCAAAAGATCATTACAAAGGGTGCAGAAGAAAAGACCAAAGATGTCAGATAAGACTCTGAGTATTGCATTAGATTGAAGAGAAGCAAAAGCTAAAGGAAGAAATCAAGAAATCAAAGAGTTGAACAGAAAATGTCAAAAGGCAGCTCGGGATGACAAAGCAAGATACTATACTGAAATGTGCAGAGAGCTGGAATCAGAAAATCAAAAGGGCCAAACTAGCTCAGCATTTCTTAAACTGAAGAAGTTGAAGTGGAAATACTTAAAGATACTGTGGGTAGAATGTTAATAGATGCAGGAAGCATTAAAAAAAGATGGAAAGAGTACACAGAGTCACTGTATCGGAAGGAATTGGCTGACAT
>NW_006400051.1:2648715-2659594 GCF_000299155.1 Elephantulus edwardii | reverse complement strand
ATACTTACATGTTCCATTCCTTTCTTCTGATGTCCAATTTTCCTACATTCATGCTTCTCACATTCCTCATTTCAATCATAAGTTTCCGTTTACAACTGTTCCTAATCCTTTGTGTTTCCAAATTTGAAGGCTCAGCCTCTGTTGCCATACTGTTATTCTACTCTGTTGTACAAAGGGTTTTCGAAGGCCTGTTATATTTTGTAAGTGAACGACTAATTTTTCTTCCTAGTCTGTCTTAATTTGGATGCTTAGCTTTTGAACAACATCTGACAAACATTTTAGTGAAAGGAGCAAATGAAAGATACTTCCCCTTCCAGAGATAACCACACATGCAATGTTTTACCTCTGCATGTATGTCTTGTGCCTTCCCTTTCCCTGCTATATCAGCATCACTTGCACTTCCACCTCCCTCACCTCCCCCTTTTTCCGCAATCCCTTGATATGATGGCTTGGGTCGCAAATCACTTTTGTGATGTCTTGCACCTCATAATGCTGCTAGTCTTTTATGCTGATTTTTATCTCTCATTTAGAAGGATTTAAGTTCAAATCCCATGTATCAGATTCAGGGAAAAGTTTGTGTTTCAGGAAGTATTGGGTAAAGTTTGTTGCCCTGACTTCTGTTCCAGGGTTGTTGTCTTGGGTCACAGTGTCTCTTCTCTTCCTTTTGCATCACATGGCTGTCACAATGTGATAATTTCCAAGGCAAGGGCTATGTCTCCTTTAGATCTGGCATTCTAGTGTTGTTTATTTGACTGCCTCATTGGCTGGTTGTTAACAAAGCCAGTGGAATTCTGGGAGATTGGCATACAAGGAAGACCTGTTAATACAACTATCATTCAAATTTATACAACAACAACCACAACCAAAAGGGAGGAAATAGATTATTTCTATAAACTTTGCAGTCAGAAAATGATTGAACATGAAACCAAGATGCATTAATAATCATGGGTGACTGGAACGCAAAAGTTGGGAAACAGGAAGAAGGATCAATAGTTGATAATATGGACTTGGTGACAGAAAAGAGGATGGGTATAGAATGATAGAATAATGTACAACCAATGATTTATTCATAACAAATACCTTTTATAAGAAACATAAATGCAGGCTATACACATGGATTTCACCTCATGGTATATGCAGGAATCAGATTGATTACATCAGCATGAATAATTATTGGAGAAGTTCAATATCAGCAGTGAAAACTAAGCCAGGTGCTGAATGTGGAACAGACTATCAAATTCTCACGTGCAAAGAAGGTCAAATCAAATCCACAAGATTCAAAAGCTGACCTTGAGTCTGTCCCACCTGAATTAAAAAAAACAATTCAGGAACAAGTTTGAGGCCTTGAACACCAATGAATGAAAACCAGATGAGCTGTGGGAGAATATCAAGAATATCATCCATGAAGAAGGCAAAAGGTCAGGAAAATGTGCCACAATGAATGAATGGAAATCCAAGTTCTATATAAACTTTCATTAAAATCTCAATTAAAAAAGATTGCAAAATTCACTATAAATACAGAAGAAGAATAAGAACCAAAATGGATGTCAGAATAGGCTCAGAATATTGCACTAGAGTACAGAGAAGCCAAAGGGAAGAAATCAAGAAGTTAAGGAGCTGAATAAAAGATTTCAAAGAATAGCTTGGGAAGACAAAACAAAGTATTATTATGAAATGTGCAAAATACTGGAGCTAAAAAAATCAGAAAGGCCAAATTCGCTCAACATTTATTAAGCTGAAATAACTAAAGAACAAATTCAAGCCTTGAGTTGTAATACTTAAGGATGTAATGGGCAGAATATTAAATAATCCAGGAAGCATAAAACAGAGATGGAAGGAGTATATAGAGTCACTGTACCAACAAGAATTGGCTGACACAGAAGCATTTCAAGAAACAACACATGATCAAGAGGCAATGGTGATGAAGAAGGACGTTCAGGTTGCTCTGCAGGACTTGGCAAAAAATAAAGCTCCAAGAATTTATGTAATACCAATTGACATATTTCAACAAACAGACATTGCCCTGGACATGCTCGCAAGATTATGCCAAGAAATCTGAAGGACAACTACCTGGCCAACTGCCTGGAAGAGGTCCATAATTATTCCCATTCCAAAAAAAAAAATGAACTGACAGAGAGTGGAAATTATCACACAATATCACACACAAGCAAAATCCTGCTGAAGATTTCCCAAAAATGATTGGAACAGTACATTAACAGAGAGCTATGAGAAACACATGCTGAGTTTAGAAGAGGTCGGGGCACTAGACACATTATCACATTTAGAAGAAGTTGGAGTGCTAGAGACATTATCGCCAATGTCAAATGGATCCTGGCAGAAAGTAAAGAGTACCGGAGGAATAGCTATCTGTGTTTCATTGACTATGCAAAGGCATTTGACAGTTTGGATCACAACAAATTGCGGTTATACTTGAGAAGAGTGTGAATCCCAGAACATTTGATTGTGCTTATGTGAAACCTATACTTGGGCCAGGAAGCAGTCCTCAGAACAAAGCAGGGAAACACTGCATGGTTCAAAATCAGGGACAGAGTGTGTCAAGTATGTTTCCTGTCTCTATACCTTTCCAAACTATATGCAGAAAAGATCATTAGGGAGGGGGCACTTTATGAGGAGGAATGTGGTATCAGAATTAGAGGAAGACTCATCTACAACCTACATTATAGAGATGACACAATCTTGCTTTTTGAAACTGAAAAGGACCTGAAGAGGTTGCTGCAGAAGGTCAAGGACTGTAGTCTTCAATATGGTGAAGCTCAACATCAAGAAGACAAAGATTCTCACCATTGGGTCAATTGGAAGCACCATGATAGATGGAGAAGAGATTAAGGTTGTTAACAGTTACAGCTAGCTCAACTCCACAATCAACACTCTCGGCACCAGCAGTTAGGAAACTAAAAGACTAATTACATTAAGTAAATCTGCCATCAGAAACCTCTCCAGACTACTGAGAAACAACAATGTCAGCCTAGAGATTAAGGTGTGCCTGATCCAGGACATGGTCTTCACAATTACTTGCTATGCATCAGAGAGGTGGACAATGTCTAAGGATGATGGAAGAAGAATTGATACCTTTGAGTTGTGGTGGTGGTGAAGAGCCTTGAACATACCATAGACTGCCAAGCAAACAAATAGATTTGTCTTGGAGAGGGTGAAATCATGTTTCTCCTTGGAGTCTAGGATTTTGAATCTCCATCCCATATACTTTAGGCATGTGGCCAGGAGAGACTGATACTTTTAGGAGGACATCATACTTGGAAAGATAGAGGGACACCACAAGAGAGAAGATCCTGGATGAGATGGATTGATACAGTAACTAGGGCAATGGGGTAGGTGTATAAGGGGCAGTGAGGCTGGCTCAGGACAGGACAGGCCTCAGAGCTGTTGTACATGGGGTTGCTTTGAATTGTAGGGAACTCAAGAGCACATAACAATGACAATATCTATGGTCCACTGATATTAAACAAGGAAATAAAACCTATCAAATGGGAAAATTACAACCTCTTCTACAAATGGTTTTGGCAAAACTGGACTGCTACCTGTAGAAAGCTGACGCAGAATCCACATCTCACACCATACACGAAAACCAACTCAAGGTAGTTGAGAAACCTGGGAGTAAAGCCCCAAATCATAACACTCATAAGAGACAAACTGAGGGTTTTTCTGAAATGATTTCATTAAATATTGATAGCAATATGAGCATACATGAAGTAGGAGGCTTGGGGGAGGTGTAGAGGTTTTGGAGGTGGTAGAGTTAAAATTGTAATAAATTATTTAATACAAAAGAGTTCGTGAAAACTCTGTTTTTGCTTTATGAATAATCAGACTGTGTGTTTTTGTATGCATGTGTGTATATATATATATATATTTGTTGTTGTTATGTGGCGTTGAGTCGCCTGTGACTCATAGTGACCCTGTGTACAACAGCCCTAAACACTGCCCTATCCTGTGTCAATCTCACTGTCTCTAACACACCTACCCCCATAACCCCAGTCACTGAATCAATCTACCTCATAGAGGGCATAGAGGGTCTTCCTCTCCTGCACTGTCCCTCCACCCTCCCAAGCATGACTTCCTTCTCGAAGGAATGGTCCCTCCTTGCAACAAGTCCAAAGTGTCAGATGAAGCTTTAGAATCTTTGCCTCCAAGGAACAGCCAAGGAACCCTCTCCAGGATGAACCTATTCATTTTCTTAGCAGTTCATGGTATATTCAATACTCTTCTCCAACACTAAAACTCAAAGGCATCAATTCTCCTATCCTCCCTAGTCATTGTGCAAATCTCTGATGCGTTGAAAGTGATTGCAAAGACCATGGCCTGTATGAGGTGTACCTTAGTCTCCAGAGTGACACCATTGCTCTTCAGTACTTTGGAGAGATCCCTAACAGCAGACTTTCTTATCACAATACATCTTTTCATTTCCTGGTTGCTGGTACCAAGAGTGTTGATAGTATAGCCAAATAAACTAAAGCTGTGAACAATCTCAGTCTTTTCACCATCCATCCTGGTTACCGATTGGTGTTTTGGTGAGAATCTTTGTCTTCTTGATATTGATCCTCAATTCATATTGAAGGCTGTAGTCCTTGACATTCTGCAGCAAGGGCTTTAGGTCCTCCTCAGTTTCAGCAAGCTGGGTTGTGTCATTTGCATAACACAGATTGCTGATGAATCTTCCATCACACTTCTCCTCATAGAGCCCAGCCTCCCAGATGATCTGTCCTGCATATAGATTGAAAAGGTATGGACATAGGACACATCCCTGGCATACACCCTTCTCAATTTTGAACCATGCAGTGTTTCATTGCTCCGTTCTGATGACTACCTCATGGTCCAAGTATAGGTTTTGCATTGTTGTTGTTGTTGTTGTTGTTGTTGTTGTTGTTGTTATGTACCATCGAGTTGCCTGCGACTCATAGCGACCCTATGCACAACAGCCCTAAACCCTGCTCTGTCCTGTGCCAATCTCACTGTCTCCGATACCCCCACCCTGATTACCCCAGTCATTGAATCAATCTAAATCTGAGCATTCAGATTAAGACAGAGTAGGAACAAGGATTGCTCATCCACTTCCGAAATAGCAGGGCTATGAAAACCCTATGCACAACAGAATAAATGTAGACTAAGAGATAGGGCAACTGAGGTGGAGCTTTCAGGTGTAGAAATACAAAGTAAGAGATTTTGCATTCAATTCTTGTCAGAGTCAGTCACATTTTGTTATGATCCACACAGTCAAATACCTTTGCATAATCAATGAAACTTACATACACATTCCTCTGGTACTCCCTGCTTTCAGCCAAGATCCCTCTAACATTAGCTACAATATACTTAGTACCACGACCTCTTCTAAAGCCAGCATGCACTTCTGGAAGTTCTCTGTTGATGTGCTGTTCCAGACATTTTTGAATTATCTTTAGCAGAATCTTGCTTGCATGTGATATCAATGATATTGTTTGATAATTTCCACACTCTGTTGGGTCACTTTTCTTTGGAATGGGAACAAATCTCTTCCAGTCAGTTGGCTAAATGGTTGTTCTCCAGATTTCTTGACACAACTTGATGAGCACATCGAGGGCAGCATCTGTTAGTTTAGATACATCAGTTGGTATGCCATCAATTCCTGGGGCCTTATTTTTTGCCAGTTCCTTCAAAGCAGCTTGAACTTCTTCATTCATCACCATAGGCTCTTGTTCATATGTTGTTTCATGAAATTCTTCTGTATCTGCCAAATCCTTTTGCTACAGTGACTCTGTATACTCTTTCCATCTTCTTTTATTACTTCCTGGTTCATTTAATATTCTGCCCAAACCATCCTTAAGTATAGCAACTAGAGGCTTGAATTGGTTCTCAGTTCCTTGAGCTTAAGAAATGCTGAGCTAGTTCAGTCGTTTTGATTTTCTGACTCCAGCTCCTTGCACATTTCATTGTAGTATTTTACTTTGTCTTCCTGCACTGCCTTTTGAAATCTTCTGTTCAGCTCTTTAATATCATGAATTCTTCCCTGTGCTTTGGCTTCTTTGTGCTCTAGTGCAATATTCAGACTTTCTTCCAACATTCATTTTGGTCTTTTAGTCAAGACTAATTAAGAATGGATTAAGTGTGGGGTGGGGGGGCGTGAAGAGGGGTGCAACAATGAATGAATGGAATTCCAAAATCTCTGTAGATGTTCACTGAAATGAAAAATAAAGAAATTAAATAAAAAAAGAATGGATTAAGTATTACGATGTCAAAACTAAAATAAAACTCTTACAACAAAATACAAACGTATGTCTACTAGCTGTCTTGGCTTGGTAGCAGTGACATACTCAGATTGAAGAACAAGGTGGTATTAGACTCATAGCGACCCTATGTACAACAGCCCTAAATTCTGCTCTATCCTGTACCAATCGCACCGTCTCCAATACACTCATCCCAATTACCCCAGTCACTGAATCAATCCACCTCATAGAGGGCCTTCCCCTCCTGCACTGTCCCTCCACCTCCCAAGCATGATGTCCCTCTCCAAGGACCGGTCCCTCCTTACAACATGTCCAAAGTATGTTAGACGGAGCCTTAGAATCCTTGCCTCCAAGGAGCTTCCCAGTTTGACCCTTTCCAGGATGAATCTCTTTGTTTTCCTAGCAGTCTATGGTACCCTCAATACTCTTCTCCAGCACCACAGCTCGAAGACATCAATTCTCCTTCTTGAAAACTCTGATGTTATCATATTATCTTATGAATAATTAGCTTGACAAATGTCATAACATGTATATATAAATATAGATGATATAGATATAGAGAGAGCTATAGCTATAGATATGATATCAATATAGATGTCAAGATATAGATAGATAGATAGATAGATAGATAGATAGATAGATAGATAGATAGATAGATATAAAATGGCAAGAAGTTGCACTGTAATTTTGAAGACATATGGTTCATGGCCACCAATTCCTCTGCAGGAGAAGGGTGGGCAATCTTCTCCCATGAGATTACAGTCCCTGAAAACCTGTAAGAGGGTAAGCTGTGGGTCAGTTCTGACTCCATGGTATACAAGAGCACCATTTATATATGGTGTTTTGTTGTTATGTTCCATCAAATCACCTATGATTCATAATAACCCCACTTTCAATAGCTCTGAACATTGCCCTGTCCTGAGCCAGTCTCAATGTCTCCGACATGCCTATCTCCACTAATCCAGTTACTCTGTCGATTCATCTCATGCAGGGTTTTCCTCTCCTGTGCTGTCCATCTACCATTTCAAGTATGAAAGAAACCTTTCAAGAACTAGTCCCTTCTGGCCACATGCTCAAAATTCATCCACCCTTTCAAGCATGAAAGGACCCTTTTAAGAACTGGTCCCTCATGGTCACATGCCCAAAGTATGTGAGATTGAACTTCAAAATCCTACCTCCAAAGAACAGCTTGGTTTTACCCTCTACAAGGCAGAACTGTTTGTTCTCTTGATGGTCCATGCATGGTATGTTCAGGATTCTTTTCCAGCACCACAACTCGAAGGCGTCAATTCCTCTTTTATTATCCTTAGTCATTGTCCAGCTCTCTCATGTATAATAAGTCATTGCAAAGATCACGGCCTGAATCAGTGCACCTTACTGACATCATTGCTCTTTAGCCCTTTGGAGATGTCGCTGACAGCAGATTTCCCTGATACAATCTGTCTTTTCATTTCCTGACTGCTGGTACCAAGAGCGTTGACTGTAGAGCTGAGCAAACTGAAATTCTTAGCAATCTCAATCTCTTCTCCATCTATCATGATTCTGCCAATTGGCTCAGTGGTGAGAATCTTGTCTTGTAATTGAGCTTCAATCCATCCTGAAGGCTACAGTTCTTGGCCTTCTGCCTCAAATATTTCAGGTCCTTATTGGTTTCAGCAAGCAAGCTTGTGTCATATGCATGATGATGACTGTTGATGAATCTTCCTTCAATTCTGAGCCATATCATTCCTCCTCATAGAGTCCAGCCTCCTGAGTGTATCTCTCTCTCTCTCCCCTCCCCCGCCCCCCCAGCTCTGGTAGCCTAGTGATAGGAATCTGTGCTGCAATCCTGAAGGAACTTGGTTCAAATCCACCAGCTGCTCCATGAGAGATGGATGGGTAATCTCCTCCCATGTGATTAACTGTCTCTGAAAACCCACTAGAGGATCAGCTATGGGTCAGTTCCTACTCAACAGGACACAATAATATTTATATATGTGTTCACGGTCAATTAGGAACTTATTCATAAATGACCCTCCAGTGGGTTTTTAGAGGCAGCAAACTGCATGGAAGGAGACTGCCCATCTTTCTCCTGTAGGGTGACTGGTGGATTCAAACCATGTATGCCTTTGGCATGGCAGCACCACTTCTCACCACTAAGCCATCAGAGATATCTATCTATCTATCTATCTATCTATCTATCTATCTATCTATCATCCATCCATCCATCCATCCATCCATCCATCCATCTGCCTGTCTCTGCATGCCTACCTGTCTGTTATCTCTCTATCTTTCTATAGATCAATACCTATTATTGATCTCAACAGAACAACCAGTTCAGAATAGATCAAGTATCATAATGTCAAAATTAAATTTAAAACTCTAAAATTCCAAACACACAATATTGGAATGTTACTACAGGGCTTAGATTTAATGCTGGCTTGACTTGGCAGCAGAGTCATCTGCAGGGTAAAGAGCAAGAATGGAATAGTGGAATAATTGGAATTACAAAACAGTTGTTAGAAAAGTTTCTGAAAACTGTGATTTTGCTTTATGAATAATTGAACATACCACAGGCTGCCAAGAAAACAAATAGGTCTTTCTTGGAGAGATCAAAACTAAGTTTCTCCTTGGAGGCTAGGATTTTGAAGCTCTGTTCATATTAAAGACTAAAGTTCTTGACCTTCTGTAGCAAATGCTTCAGGTCCTACTTTGTTTTGGCAATCAAGGTTGCATCATCTGCATAGCCCAGTTGATGAGTCTTCCTATGATCCTAATGACACATTCCTCCTCATAAAGTCTAGCCTCCCAAATGATCTGTTCTGCATCTAGTTTGAATCCTATTATTTTTTTATTACTTGTGTTTCATTATTTAATCAGCTAGGGTAATTCCTTTACAGTGTGAAGATTTTGTACAGCATATTCAACAAATGATATAACAAAGATACTTCTCTAGTCTCAATCCTTCATCATGAAGGATTGCATACTCATTGAGCTGTAAGTATAAAATGAGCTGGCTTAGCAAATAGACTGATTCATAACAAAGGGACCCCTTTCAGTAAATGTTAGTTGACATTAATAATAAATTCTTATTAGTTGACTGATAAGATTAGCAAATCAAACACAAACTAGCCTGATCATCATACCTTGCTCCTTTAGCTGAAATGACCTTTTTTTGGTAAGCAAATTGTGCTTCTTACATGTTTAATAGTTTTATCCTCTTAAGCAAGTAAATATTCTTTGTATAATTAGATGTTTTAGATAAAATGATAGGGAGCTCTAGTGCCTATTAAACAGAGAATTAAGCTGTCAATTTAAAGGCCAGGAATTCTAATCCCCCAGCTGCTCCTTGGGAGAAAAGTGGAAAATCTCCTCCCATGCAATTTACAGACTCTGAAAACCCTCTGGAAGGTCAGCGATGAGTTTGTTCAGACTCAACAGCAATGAGTTTTGAGAGATAAAATGAGCATATTAAATTATTTTTCCATAATGACATTGATTTTGTACAGTTAATAAATGTGACTACAACACTGGTGAAGTAAATATTAATTGACAATAAGCATTGCATGCTGCAGATAGCAAATTTACTCACTCAGATGTGTAGATAAAATGTACTTTCTGCTTATTGTCCAGAGATAATCTAGTGCTTTTCTAAATTAAATTTTAAGGTTTCAAGATTTAAAATAGTTTGAAGTGACTGACTAATTTATTAAGTAATAGAAATACTTCGGAAATGTTGCAAGAAGGGACCAGTCCTTGAGGATGGACATCATGCTTGGGAGGGTGGAGAGACAGCACAGGGTAGGAAGACCTTGGATGCGATGGATTTATTTAGTGATTAGGGTAATGGAGGTGGCATGTCAGAGACAATAAGGTTGGGTCAGGATAGAGCAGAGTTCAGAGCTGTTTTACATAGGGTTGCTGAGTTGCAAGCTACTAGATGACACATACCAATAACAACAACAATAGTCAATATTTTAGAAGACAATGTTCAGTGTCTTTTATGTCAACATTTCTTTATCTTCTAACTCTTCTTGAAATTGGCACATGGTCTCACCACTGGGACAACTGACTGGAGAAGAGATTGAGGTTGTTAGCAATTACAACTTGCTTGGATCCACAATCAACACTTTTAACACCAGCAGTAAGGAAATCAAAAGATGAATTGAATTGGGAAAAATTTTGCTGTCATGGACCTCTCCAGAGAGCTGAAAAAGCAACAATATCAGTCTAGAGAAAAAGGTGTGCCTAATCCAGGCCAAGGTCTTCTCCATTACTTGTTACATTTCAGAGAGTTGGACAATGGCTAAGGATGACAGAAGAAGATGTGGTGCTGGATAAGAGTCTTGAACATACTATGGACTGCCAAGAAAACAAATCTGTCTCAAGAGGGTGAAACCAAGTCTCTCCTTGGGTGGCTCACATCAGGTCCTCGTGGCTGACAGGACTGACAGGCCTCAGCTCCCAGCTGGAAACAAAGGAGGACGCGTCAACGATTTAGATCCTCCCAGAAGAGCCGTGGATGAGCATTAACATTACTGGTAAGTATATTCATTTTCTCCTGGACACAGAGCCTACTAATTGGTCCTAAAAGCCTTCTGAGGTCCCAACTCTTCTCACTATCTCTTAGTTGTTGGAATGGACGGAAAGCCTCATAAGCAGTTCCT
>NW_006400051.1:2646607-2648275 GCF_000299155.1 Elephantulus edwardii | reverse complement strand
ACAGCGTCCCTTTTCAGCAGGAAGTAGCTAAGAGAATACACCATCCCCTTTTCCTTATGAATCAGGGTGAAGTCTCTCTCAGGAAGGAGTGATAGTGAATGGCAAAGAACACACTGACAAAGGAGATTAATCAGAACCGGCTTTGACAAGCACTATCGCAATTGGACAATTAAAACAGACATTTAGGGAGGGGGAAGATGAACAAACTGGGGAGGAAGGTAGAGAAAACAGTGCAATAATGAATGAATGAGAACTCAAAATCTCTGTAAATGTTCATTAAAACTAATAAAATTTAATAATAATTTTTAAAAAAGTCTCTCCTTGGAGGCTAGAATTTTGAAGCTCCATCTCACTTATTCTGGGCATGTGACCAGGCGATATCAGTCATTGGAGAAGGACATCATACTCAGAAGGGTGACAGACAGTGCAGGAGAGGGAGACACCAGATGAAATGGATTGATACAATAACCGGGGCAATGTGGGTTGGTGTGTCACAATTAGTGAGACTAGCTCAGGACAGGGAAGATTCCAGAGCTGCAGTACATAGGGTTGGAGTCTTCTGTTCAACACATTAATATCTTTATTTCTTCCCTTTGCTTTGGCTTCTCAGCACTCCAGTGCAATATAGAGAGTTTCTTCTGACAACCCTCTTAGTCTTTTCTTACTCCTCTGTCTTTGAATTCTTCCTGGATGATATTCTTGATATCCTCCCACAGCTTATGCAGTCTTTCCTCATTAATGTCCAAAGCCTCACCTGTTCCTGAGATGGTTTTGAAATTCAGATGGGTTAGACTCAAGGTTCAATTTTGGTTCCTGTAGCCTTGATATAATTTTCTCCAGCTTCAGCTTGAGCTTGCATATGAGTAGTTGGTGGTCTGTTCAACAATCAGCACATGGCCTAGTTTTTACAGTTGATGTTGAGCTTCTCCAGCTATTCTTTCCACAGATGTAATCTATCTGATTCTTATGCATACCATCAGGTGAAATATATGTGTATATCCCTGTTTATATTTCTTAATTATGTATTTGCAGTGAATAAGTCATCGATTGAGCAAAATTCTATTATTCTATCTCTGGCTTCATTTCTGTCAGCAAGTCCATGTTTCCCAGCTGCTGATCCTTCTTCTCTGTTCCCAACTTTTGCATTCCAGTCACCTATTATTATTAATGCATCTTGATTGCATGTTCGATTGATTTCTGACTGAAAAAGTGGGTAGAAATCTTCTATTTCCTCCTCTTTGGCTTTGGTTGTTTGTGCATATATTTGCATGATGGTGGTATTCATTGGACTTCTTTGTATGTGTTTGGATGTATCCTGTCACTCCAACATTATATTTCAAGATGGATCTAGAAATGACTATTTATCTATGAAATCAGCCCCATTTTTCCTCACCTTTTCATCTCTAGCATAGTAAATCATATGATCCTCTCAAAATTTCCCATGCCAGTCCATTTCATTTTGCCAATACCTAGTATGTCAATATTTATGTGTTCCATTTCCTTCTTAACAATATCCAATTTTCCTACACTAATGGTTCTTCTCCTTCTATCCTCCCTAATCATTGTCCAACTCTCTGATGCATAACAAGTGATTGCAAAAACCATGGCCTGTATCAGGCACACCTTTGTCTCCAGAGAGACACCGTTGCTCTTGAGTACTTTAGAGAG
>NW_006400051.1:2644599-2645702 GCF_000299155.1 Elephantulus edwardii | reverse complement strand
CAATTGGCAGCATCATGACAGATGGTGAAGAGATTGAGATTGTTGGCAGATTCAGTTTGATTGCCTCTACTATCAACACTCTTTGTACCAGCAGCCAGGAAATTACTGAAAAGCAACAAAGTCAGTCTGGAGATTAATGTGCCGCAGTCTTTGCAATTACTTGCTATGCATCAGAGACCTGGACAATGACTAGGGATTATAGAAGGAGAGTTGATGACTTTGAGCTGTGGTGTTGGAGAAGAGTATTGAATATACCAAGGAATGCTAAGAAAACGAACAGGTTTGTCCTACAGAGGATTAAACCAGGCTGCTTCTTGGAGGCAAAGATTCTGAAATTTGTCTGACATACTTTGGACATGTTGCAAGGAGGCACCAGTCCTTGGAGAGGGACATTAAGTTTGGGAGAGTGGAGGGATAGCGCAGGAGAGGAAGATCCTCGATGAGATGGATCAATTCAGTGATTGGGGTAATGAGAGTAGGTGTGTTGGAGACAATGAGGTTGGCACAAGATAGAGCAGGGTTTAGGGCTGTTGTACATAGGGTCATTATGAGTCACAAGTGACTCGATGGCACATAACAATAACAACAACAGTGCAATTTATAGCCACTGAAAACCTGCTCGAGGGTCAGATATGAGTAAGTTTTGACTAGTCAGAAATGAGTTTGAATTTGAGAATTTAAGAACAAAAAACTATTAAACATATTTGAAGTACAATTTGCCTAAAAAATGTTGTTTCAGCAAAAGAAATGGGGTATGATGTTTATGATGCTGTTTGGTGTTTTTTTATGCTAATTTTATCAATCATCTAATACAACAAGACAGATTGTTACAATGACTATATCCAAGATAATGAGAATGGTGCAGGATCAAAGTTCAGATATGTTGTTCATAAGGTTATTATGAGGAGTATTCAATTCAGTAGCACACAACAACAACAACAATATCTAATATCTAATACAATTATCAATAATATCTTATGTTGTTGTTGTTATGTGCCGTCGAGTCATTTCCGACTCATAGCGACCCTATGCACAACAGCCCTAAACCCTGCTCTATCCTGCGCCAACCGCACCGCATCTGACACACCCATCCCGATTACCCC
>NW_006400051.1:2622655-2640824 GCF_000299155.1 Elephantulus edwardii | reverse complement strand
CTGGGTCTGACCTGGAAGACACCTCCTTTTGCTGTTATCCGAGGTGACCTTGCCCAGTGACGCCTCCTGCCCTCCCTCTCTGGCCGGGTTTTGCTACAAATCAATATTAATCTAATTTAATGCCAGCTAGCATTTACTGGATGGACCTTATTATCTTCTACCCTGGAGGAATAAGGCTTATCTCATCAGGGAGAACAGCTCCAATGACAGTCCATAGTGAGTTGTGCTACTAACTCAATGGGAGGTTGCAAATGAAAAATGAGACTTAAGTTCTAAAATATCATAATTAAATATTGACCAAATATTATCTCTATAGCCATGTTTTGGAAATGAGTGGAAACCTGGTTGTCTAAATGCCACATTAACTTGGGTTACTGCCATCTGTAAATAACAGGCAGAAGCAGCGTAAAGTACCAGATGGTTAATAACTGATGTGGTGATGGAGTGCTCCAAGAATTAATGATGAATAATGATTAGAATGCTAACTGATGGCACTTCTCGCACCAGGAGTTACAATGAACAAACTTGGTAATAATCAGAACACATAGAACAAGAACAGAATATGTCAGAGTTTGTTTCCATATGGATCTAAGATTGCTGCTGTTATTATTTCTGCTACACAGACGCCATCTGTTTCCTCATAACAGCATCATTTAACATGGAAAGGACAGGGAAATTCTGAGACAATGAATACAGCTAAAGATAAAGGGGGAATTTTATGTTAATAAATTATTTTCTTTTTCCTATTTGATTACTGAAACTGATTCATATACTTCCCTACTCTATTATATCCTCTTGTTGCTCTCTGATAGGTTGTTCACTGCAGCTCCTGATGTTAGAAATGCCATCAGATAGAGCTCTGGTGGTCTCAGTGGTAAGGAATTGTGCTGTAAATGCAAAGGTAAGCAGTTTGAATCCACCAGCTACTCCACTGGAAAAAGATAGGCAATTTCACTTCGTGCAATTTACTGACTCTGAAAACTCACTGGAGAGTCAGCTATGGGTCAGTTCTGATGCAGCAGTACACAACAATAACTCATCTTTGTCCACCCAGCACTGATTCCATCTTCATCCTGTCCTCCTTTCTCTCTTTGTTAAAGCAAAATATTAATAACAGATATCTCAGAGGAAGCTCTGGTGGCCTAGTGGCAAGAAGCTGCACTGCAATCCCAGAGGTACAAGTTTCAAATCCAGTATGCTCTACTGGAGAAGGAAGGGCAATCTCCTGCTGTACCAGTCAGATCTGACTTAATGGTTCACACAAAACATAATAAAATAAATTTTTTTTTGAAACAAAACAGACATCTCACTTCTAGTTTAAAGGATTTTTTCTTATACATCAAACCTAAAAGAAAACGTAAGAAGTCTGATCCAAACTGCAAAAAGCATTGCCTCCTACCATCCGCAGCCAGAAATGTCTCAACAGCATTGCAATTTATCTTTTGATAGAGAAGGGTCAAAACAAAATACATAAACAAACCAAGCAGGCCCCCAAATGGGAGTCAATAATAAAACTATTTTTTCTAGAATTATAAAAAAGACTCTAGGTTATCTCAATTTAACTGTCAAAATGTCTCATGGTTGCTGGTTGGTTGAGGGTCAAAGTTTCATCTACTACTTTTAAACATCAATTCAGTAATCATGAAGTATTTGGTTGCCATGGCAATTACACACACAGACACAAAGAGAAATCTCTGGGAGTGTTTAATTTTCCTTTACACAATAGAAATTCTTCAACAATTATTAAGTTATACAGCAATAAATTATTATATTATTGCTTTAAACTAATTAAAAGATTTATTTTAACAGTTGTATTTAACCTCATTTGGTATACTTATTTTTAGAAGCAAAATATTCTTTTTGCATGCACAAAGAGTAAGAGCTCAGAATAAACCTAAGGGTTCAACTATTCTTTATTGTTTTTATTACTTTTTAACACTTTATTTTTTGTATGTTTATTTTTTATGCAGATTCCCCCATACTTTCCTTCATTGACAATATGTTTCATACAACAATTCACATACATTGTGTTTTATAAAATTAATCACCATTGGACTATGCCCACCATTAACATTTCTTTTCTTTGGCTACCCAGTTACAACTGAAAACTCCTGTACCACTGACCACCTTCAACAGGTCAAAATGAAATTCTTAGAACAGGTAGTAAAACTAAGTTCTTATTACAGGTAATAAAAACTTAAAAAACTTCAAACTTACTGCTGTTGAGTTAATTGTGACCCATAATGACCAACTCACAGTGACACTAAATTAGATATCCAACACTTATAAAACATAAGGAGCAGCTGGTGGATTGGAACCACTAGAGACAGGTGGCCTTCAGGTGTGACTTTAAACTATAGACTCTCCCACCAGAGCTCACAAAAAACCCTACACAATTTAACCTTTGACTTAATAACACTTTAATTATCTTGTATAATTAAAGCATTTAAAAAAATGTTAGAGCTTTCTTTTTAATGAAAGAGGAAAAAATTGCCAGGGGGAAAAAAATCTAGAATTTTACTTAAACCAAAAACCAAACCCAGTGCTGTCAAGCCTGTTAACCCTCACTGCAGATCTCCAGTGGATTTCTGAAACAGTAACGTGTCCCTTCATGAGTGTGCCACGGAGTAGATTTGAACTGCTGATCTTTAATTTAGTGGTGAAAAATCTAGTACACTATACTGTGGATATTTCATGTTTCACTAATCCTTATGAGGATAATGTCCATTATTTTGTCAATATTGTGTTTTAAATATTATTAAGGGCACTGTTTTAATTTTAGTTCTTTTTTGGGTTCACACATGCACATTTTATGCATGATAATTATCACAAGATTTTCCCTACATGGGGCTTGAGAATGAACTTGAATCACAGCTCTTAACTTTTTTTTTTAAACTGAGTTAAATGGTATGAGTTAATTTCTTCTCAAATCATAAATATGAATTTTCTTTTCTGCCAGTGCTACATGAAATCAGTTGGTCTTGGCTAGACCCTTGCTGACATTTGAAGTTGTTTGTTTTCCCCCACTCCCATGATTATGATGTTTGTTGTTGTTGTTGTTAAGTGCCGTCAGTCGCAGACGACTCATAGCGACCCTGTGAAAGAGAGTCCTCAACTGCTTGGGTGCCTTTCATCCTTTCTCCAGGTTCATAGGGTTTCCGGAGGCAAGCTATTACGGAAGTGGATGCCACTGCTCCTTCCAAGCTTGTTTTAATCAGGGAGCTCCACCCCACTCTCTGTTCGCATTGGGTAACCAATCATTAACTCATTTGACACATTAGTGTCACAAGTTCAGCCTCACAGCAACCACAAGTTACCGCTGTCCAGCAGGTGGACACACCTGGGCTATAAGACCTAGAGGAATGCCTGAACAAAAACAATGAAAGACAGACCCGAGAGCCGCGGATTAAAAGTCACCCATCTTTGATTTGGTAGCATCACTTTCTGTTCGCTGGGCCATCTGATCTCTCTCTACGTTGATGTCATTGTTGTTAAGTGACGGCGAGTCTCAAGAGACTCATAGCGACCCCATGAAGAGAGTCCTCAACACTTGGGTGCCTTTCATCCTCTCTCCAGGTTCATAGGGTTTCCGGAGGCAAGCTATTACGGAAGTGGATGCCATTCCTGTTTCCAAATGATGTTTATTAGGGGAGTCAAAACACTATAATTCAGATTTGCAGCAGGATACAATCACACAGTCAGAATAGCTTCCAAAATGTGCTCTCAGGCACATTTTTGTTCTTGTGGACTAATTTTTATTTTCTTCAGCCTCAATTTGCATTTACACATGAGAAATTGATGATCTAATCCACAGTATACTCCTGGCCTAGTTTTCACTGCTGATGATGAGTTTCTCCAACAATTACTTCCACAGATGTAATCCATCTGATTTCTGTGTAGCCCATCAGATGAAGTACATGTGTAAACTTGGCATTTGTGTTTTTTAAAATGATATGAAGATTCTCACTACTGGGTTGAATGGCAACATTATTATAGATGGTGAAGAGATTGAGATTGTTAACAGCTTCAGCTTGCTTGGCTCCACAAGCAACAACAACCAGAAAATTAAAAGACAAATTGCATTGGGAAAGCCTGCTGAGAGTAACCTTACCAGAATACTGAAGAGTAATGATGTCATTCTGGAGACTAAGGTGAGCCTGATCCAGGCCCTGGTCTTCCCAATTATGTGCTATGCATCACAAAGCTGGACAATGACTAAGGGTGGTAGAAGGAGAATTGACGTCTTAGAGCTGTGGTGTTGGACAAGAATATTGAATACACCATTGACTGCTATAAGAGCGAATAGATTAATTCTGGAGAGGGTTAAACCAGGCTGCTCCTTGGATAGACTCAAAGTCATATTTTGGTCTGAAACTTGGGCATGTTGCAAGGAGGGATCAGTCCTTGAGATGGACATCATGCTTGGGAGGGTGGAGTGATAGTACAAGAAGGGAAGTCCATGGATGAAATGTATTGACTCAGTGACTAGGCTAATAGGGGTATGTGTGTCAGAGACGGTAAGATTGGTTCAGGATAGAGCAGGGTTTAGAGCTGTTGTGCATAGGATCACTATGAGTCACAAATGACTCAATGACACATAACAACAACAATTTGTAATATATAAATAATTGAAAATATAAAATTTGATAATTCTATTTCAGTCTCATTTTTATCACCAAGGCCATATTTTATGATTACTATTGTGGCTAAACTTGAGGAGAATGGAAGTCTCAGAACACTTGATTGTATTCATGTGAAACATACTCTGATCAGGAAGCAGTTCTCAGAACAGAGCAATGAAATACTGCATTGTTCAAACCTAGGAAAGGACTATGTCAGGGATGTATTCTGTATCCGTACCTTTTTATTCTATATGCAGAGAAGATCATTTGGGACACTGGGATTTACAAGAAGGAATGTGGCAGCAGCATTGGGGGAAGACTCATCAACAATCTACGTTATGCAGATGAGACAACCCTGCTTGCTGAAACTGAGGAGGACTTAAAACACTTGCTGCAGAAAGTCAAAGACTATTGTCTTCAATAGAGATTGAAGATCAAGATCAAGATCAAGAAGACAAAGATTCAGGGGGAATAGGGGATTAATCATTGGGTTGTACAGTTTGATGGGGGGGTGAGGGAAATGGAAAGAATTTGTTCAAATTTCTATTTGAATTTTGTAAATAAACTAGTTGTTCTGTTGTTGTTATATGCCATCGAGTTGCTTGCTACTCATAGCGACCCTATATACAAGAGCTAAGTAGAAAAAGAAAAAAAGAAGACAAAGTTTCTCACTACTGAGCCAATTGACAGCACTATGATAGATGGAGAAGAGATTTTTTAATACTTAAAGCTTGCTCGGCTCCACAATCAACAACAATCTTGGCACCAGCAGTCAGGAAATCAAAAGGTGAATTGCACTGGGAAAGTCCACTGTCAGGGACCTCTCCTGAATATTGAGAAGCAATGATGTCGGTCTAAGGACCAAGGTGTGCCTGATCCAGGCCATGATCTTTGCAATTACTTGTTATACATCAGAGAGCTGGACAATGACTAAGGATGACAAAGGAAGAATAGATGCTTTTGAGTTATGGTGCTTGAGAAGAGTCTTGAGCAAACCATGGACCACCAAGGAGACAAATAGGTCTGTCTTAGGTTGAAACGGAATTTCTCCTTGGAGGCTAGGATTTTGAAGCTCCATCTCACATACACTGGGTACATGGCCAGGAGGGACGGGTCCTTTGATAAGGACATCATGCTTGGAAGGGTGGAGGTACAATGTGGGAAAGGAAGACTTCAGATGAAATGGATTGATATAGTAATTGGGGCAATAGGCTTGTTCTTGCTGTTGTTATGTTATGCTTTCGAGTTGCAAACTCTATGTACAGCAGCTCTGAACTCTGCCCTGTCCTGAGTCAGTCTCACTAATTCCGAAACACCAATTCCCATTGCCCCAGGTATAATTTTTATATTACTTTTTAAATTTCATAGATGATTTTGGACATTTTACAAGAATAATAACCTTTAGGAAAATATAATAATAGTAACAAATTTTTTGTTGATATTCTAAAATAAAATAGATTCTTTTTCTATTGAATACAAATCTGTTTTATTTTTATCTCTTCAGATAGCTACTAACAATAGAAAACAAACTAAATATAACTTTATTCTAGGAAAAATTATAATTCACTAAAGTTAATACAACTTTTAAATGAAACATTCTAAGTTATGAATTAAATTTTCAAAATATTACTCCTTTATCAGTAGCACATCCAGGAAATCACAATAATTGAATATAGTTGTGTTTGACATTTTGTAAACTTTTAGTAATAGAAAAAGCTATAGAGTTACATGTACTTTATATACTTTTAATTCTATTGAGTGAAGATACAGTCTTCAAGATAGGAAGAAAGGATATATTTTATCAAGCAGTTAGCTTGATTTATTTATATCTATATTAAAGGAGATACTTTATTTGCTATAAAAGTGAGAATACTTCAATGGGTTAAGGAGAATGCATTTTTTTCCTTTCTTTTTTTATTAATTTAGTTTGTTTATTTTTCATTTCAATGAACATCTACAGAGATTTTGGAATTCCATTCATTCATTGTTGAGAACGCATTTTTTAAAATGGACATGGTAGATTGGTTTATTTATTTGATTTTTTTCTCTGCCCTCTACTTATCTCTGTTAATCCTCCAAGACTGATTCTGTGTATTACCTTTCCTTAGTTTTTCATACTTACTTAGCTCTTATACCATAAATGTCTTTTGTTATTGTTGTTGTTGTTGTTTACCTTCAGGTCAGAACTGACCCATATCTAACACTCCAGCAGGTTATCAGAGGCCATTTAGTTGCACAGGAGGAGATTTCTCATCCATCTACAGTGTAGCAGCTGACTGATTTGAAACATGTGCTTTGGGATTGTAGTACAGCTTTTTACCATCAGACCTCACAAGTTGCCTGTGATTCATAGCTACCCTATGTACAATAACTCTGAACCCTTTTCTATCTTGAGCCAATTTAATTATCTCTGACACGCCTACCCCCATTACCCCAGAAACTGAGACAATCTATCTCATCCAGGGACTTTCCTTCTTGCGCTGTCCCTATGCTTTTCCAAGCATGATGTCCCTCTCCAAGGACTGGTCTCTCCTAGCTACGTGCCTAAAGCCTGTGAAATGGATCTTCAAAACCCTTGCCTCCAAGGAGCAGATTGGTTTCAGTATCTCCAGGAGAGAGACCTGTTTGTTCTCTTGGCAGTCCATGACATGTTCAATACTCTTCTCTAGCACTGCAACTCAAAGACATTAATTCATCTTCAATCATCCTTAGTCATTGTCCAGCTCCCTGATGCATAGCACATAATTACAAAGACAATGGCCTGGAACAGGTGCACCTGTTTCCAGACTAACACCGTTGCTCTTTAGTACTCTGGAGAGGTCCCTGGCAGCAGCTTTTCCCAGTGCAATTTGTCTTTTGATTTCCTGCCTGCTGGTATCAAGAGTGTTTATTGTGGAGTCAAGAAACCTGAAGCTATTAATAATCTCAATCTCTTCTCCATCAGCCATGAAGCTGTCAATGGCCCAGTGACGAGACTCATCATCTTCTTGATGTTGAGCTTTTCAATCTATATTGAAGGCTACAGTTCTTGACTTTCTGCAGCAAATGCCTCATGTCCTCCTCAGTTTCAGCAAGCAAGGTTGTGTCATCTGTATAACACAGGTTGTTGATGAGTTTTCCTCCAGTCCTGATATGTCACATTCTTCATCATAGAGCCTTGCCTCCTTGATGGTCTTTTCTACATATAGATTGAAAAGGTGTAGAGACAGGACACATCCCTGACACACTTCTTGACTGATTTTGAACCATGCAGTGTTTCCTTGCTCTGTTCTGATGATTGCTTCCTGGTCCAAGTATAGATTTCACATAAGCACAATTAAGTGTTTTAGGTTTCCCATTCTTCTCAGAGTCAGTTCTTCAGTGCCAACATAATTTTTGCAAATTCTTTCTATCTTCCAGCTATTTGAACATATGACAAATGTACTTTCATTGTCTTGTCATAATGCCTCAAAAGTTAACAGCATACTTTGCAATGCCAAGTTTATAATATAAATGATAACTTTAAGATCCAAACAATAGCATGTTGGTTTTTTTTTTAAATCTATGCTTCTACCATGATTAGTGGCCAAACACATTGCTACACTATAAGTTTTGTTAAATTAAAACATATATTAGGAAAAGGAACTCTGGTGGCACAGTCCATAGGGAATTGTGATGCTTACCCAAAGGTGATGCCTGGCTGGTGGTTTGAATTACCGGCATTTCCGTGGCTGAAAAACAGTTCCCACACACTTTACAGTCTCTGAAAGCCCCCTGGAGGGTAAGCTATGAGTTCATTCTGACTCAGTAACAAAGAGAGAGGGAGACATAGTAGGGAGGATGTTGATAACAGTCAACCTAACAGAAAGAGAGATTAGGTTGAGAGAGAAGTAGGGGCTTTCAATGTTCAGACAATCAATGCTATTCGAAAATGAGAGGAATGATACAAAATTGTTGAGGTTTCAGGAAAACTCAAGGAAACGTTGTGAGACAATGATTATGCACTTGGTTGCTAATCACAGGATTGGCTGTTTGAACCCCACAGTCTCTATATGGGAGAAAGGTGTGGCAGTCTACTTTCATAAAGATTAAATTTTTATTATTAAACCCCATAAGGCAGTTCTACTCTGTTCATATGGTCTCTGAAAATAAAAATTGACTCAATGGCTTTGGTTTTGATAATAAGACCCAGGTTTGGTCAAATGTTTGACTATCTAGGAAGTTTTGTCTAGGTGAACTAGGATGTGAGCCACATATATAATGTTAAACTTCTAGTAGCTACATTAGGAAAGAAGTAAAATAATTCATCTAATCAAAAGATTGTAAAAAGAACGATAGAAAATTATAGAACTAGGATTCAAGGTCAGGCATTTAACCAGTAGGTCCTGTAGTTCCATATTTTTTTCTCCTAAGAGTGTCTAAGATTCCCTATATAGATATCTCAAAAATTACCCAAAGGTGGGGAGGTTGAAGCAAAGAGGCTTCTGATTGCCTGATTGCCTAGGCCTAACCCGTTCTGAAAAAGACAAGTCTGTTTTTTTTTCCTGCTGAGTCTGAAAGATTTTGCTGGGCAAAGAGATTCCAGTACTACACAATTTAAAAGTTGGTACCTAATAAAGAACATTATTGATCTCACACAAAAAAGAAAGAAATCCCTGTTCCATAGCATGGACAGTCTTCCAAGCATAACAAAAAAATGTACAACCAGGAGAGAACAAAATATATGAATGGAATTGTCTAAGAATCAAGTCCCTATGTATATAAAAAAATTTCTCCAACAGGGTAAGAAGAAAAAACAGAGACTGGGAAAAACTATTTGGCAATGACAAATCTGATTAGGTATTGATATGTAAAATCTATATAATAGTCCATTATTTCAACAAGAAAAGGGTAAAAACCCAGTCACAAAATAGGGTCAGGATATGACTAGACACTTCACCAAAGAGGACATTCAGGTGGCAAACTCACACATGAAGAGATGTTAAAAATTCTTTAGCTATCAGAGAAATGCAAATTGAAACAACTATGAGCTATCATCTCATTGCAGCAAAAATAGCAAAGTTCAATAGGCTAACAAACAGCAAATGCTGGCAAGGTTGTGAAGAGGTTGGAACTCATATTCACTGCTAGTAGGAATGAATGTAAAATGGTATAGCCACTGTGGAAGGTGGTCTGTCATTTTCTCAAAAAGTTGGAAATAAAAATAATGGTGTGGAGCTTTCTCAAAAAGTTGCAAATAGAGACACCGTTTGACCCAGCAATTCTGCTACTTGGAATATACCTTAAAGAGACCATAACTGACATCCAAGCAGATATATGCACACCCATGCTTATGGCAGCTTTGTTCACAATAGCAAGGACTTGGAAACAACCCAAGTGCCCATCAACAGATGAAAGGATAGAAAACCTGTGGTATATTCACATAATGGAATACTATGCTGCATTGAAAAACAAGGAACTCATGCAATATTATTCAAAATGAATGAGCCTGGAGGACATTATGCTGAGTGAAGTATCTCAGTCACAAAAAGACAAATACTGCATGGTGCCACTGTTGTAGAATGAGACTGACATCAGAGTTGGGGTAAGATTGAGAAAACTGTATAAATTATGTATGAAGCGATGAGGGAGAGAACAGTTTAAAAGCGATATGTGATAGGGTATTATGGTTATCACAAGAGTCCAGAATTAAGGTTGCATAGTGGAGTGTACTTGGTGGGGAGGGGGATTGTGGGGGGGACTGTATACCCATGAAAGAATTTTTCTTTTACTTTTCAAAGAGAGGAGTTAACTGGGGGGGAGGGATGGGCAGGGAGAAAAGTGCAACAATGAATGAATGGAAATCCAAAATCTCTGTAAATGTTCATTAAAATTAATAAAATAAAATGAAAAAAATCCTTTGACTCAGTAATTCCACTACTATGAATATACTCTATAGAAATAAGAGCCAAGACTCAAACAGATACATGCACACCCATGTTTATTACTGGCTTTTTTTCACAATAGCAAAGAGATGGAAGCAACCCAAGTGCCTATTCACTAGTGAATGGATAAAAAAAAACCCAAACAAACCTATTGTACATTCACACAGTGAAATATTATGCAGCATTGAAAAACAATGAATGTGTAAAACATGGAGGAGCCTGGAGGACATTATGCTGTGTGAAATAGCTCAGTCCCAAAAGGACAAATACTGCATAACACCACTGTTATCAAATAGGATACATGTGGGGATGGGAGTTGGGGAGAGACTAGGAAAAGGGGATAGATAAGGAATACTGTATTAGATCAGATGAGGGGAATAACTGTCAGATCATGTGTTCAATGTATAACAACAATCTGAAACAAGGGGTTCATTGCAAGGAGGGCTGGGGGAGTGGAGGAGGGAAGAAAATGAGCAACAATAAAAAGAAAATAAAACACTTTCAAAAAGAAAGAAAAAATAAAACAATGTAAATTAGCTTCAATCATATTTTTTGGACTGTATATTCATTCACTAAATAATTGAAATAAACTTGGTTAATGAATCAATTAAAGTTTATACTGAGGTGAACTATATGAAGGATGTGTCATCAATTCTGGAGGGAAAAAAACCCAGTGTTTTTTCAATGACAAAAATCTTTCAGAAAGTGAAGCATTAACTGAAGAATATCAAAGACCAGCCTTCATAAACGATATCATGATCAGTGGAGAAAAGATTGGAGTCATCAATAACTCCTTATTACTTGGATCCACAATCAACACCCAGGGTAACAGCAGTCAATAAACCAAAACTCATCTTGTATCATACAAGTCTTCTTTCATGGACCTCTCTACAGTGTTAAAAACATAAGTCACTTTAAAGACTAAGGTGTACCTGACTCAAGCAAGGGTATTTTCAGTTGCTTTGTTTACATAGTAAAGGAGAATGAATAAAACCAAAAACGAATTTGAATTGTTGTGTTATCAGAAAGCTGATTATCCTATTAACTGCTAAAAATAACAAATGAATCTGTCTTAAAGGAAGTGCAACCAGGGTACTCCTTAGAGGCAAGGATAATATCATATATTCTTTGGGAATGTGTCCTTGGAAAAAGACAATGCTGGGAAAAGTAGAGTGTCAGAAAAAGAGAAGCAAACCATTAACAAAATTATTTGACACAATGACTGCAACAGTGTGCTTTACATGGCAAGACGATGCTACAGGGGAGGGCAAGGTATTGATCTGTCCTTCACAGTGTGAAGGACCTATCAAGAACAACAACACAATGAGAAACGTAACTTCACATTGATTCTTGGAATACATTCAGACTTCATTTGAGTTTCTTTTTTGGACTATTAAGCCTCTAAGGCGGTTGTGCTTAAGAAAATCTGAGGTGAGCCTGGAGAAGGGCAGTTTGATATTAGGAGTAGCACTGTTAAAATGGATTACAACCTCCAGGTGAGCCCAGGGAGGGAAAGTGTACCCTTCAAGCTTGCATAAAAGACCCGGAAACTCACATGGGTTTGTTTGCTATTAGTTTAAAAGCTGAGGTTCTGGTAACTGACTAGGAGATGCATGGTCATAAGTCATACCCTAATCACTACATGACAAAGTGGATGTCTCTTGAGCACCAAGCCTTTAAAACTTTTCAATTGACAGTTGTTTTTTTTTAATTGACGGGTTTTTATGTATCTAAATTATGGCCTTTGTTCTCTTCTGTAGTCCTGCCTATGATAGAAATGGTTGTATATGTAACAATTTCCTTTGTTTTCTTTTTTTTATATAAATGAAATCCACAGCTGTGATTCAGAAGTACTTGAGCATCACACGCTGGCTTTATTTATTCTAGAATGACCATCTTTGTCTTTGTCATGTTTAAGAAAAGGAGCTATATACACTGAATCTTGGATGTCTTTTTTTCTCCCCTATATGAGTATAGTCTATATTGAAATATATGTGTTGTGTGTTTCTGTGTGTATGTTGAGCAAATAATTTCAAAAGCTGGATTCTATGAAGAAAAATGTGACATTAGCATTGGTGGAAGACTTATCGATAATCATTGTTATGCAGATGACACAACCCTGCTTGATGAAATTGAGGAGGGCTTGAGGCACTTGCTGCAGGTTAAATGCACTTTTCAATATGGATTGCATCTCAACATCAAGAAAACAAAGATCTTTTCCCTGTACTGAGAGGCAACATCATGATGTACAGAGAAACTAATGAGACTGACAATGACTTCATCTTACTTGAGTCTGCAATCAGTACACTTGCTAGGAGATGTATTTTACTGGGAAATTGAGAACAAAGGTGCATCTGATTCAAGCTGTGGTCTTTTCAATCATTTAGTATGCCTCTGAGAGCTGGACAGTGACTAAGGATGACAGAAGTATTGATGCCTTTGAACTGTGGTGTTGGAGAAGAGTGCTGAAGATCCCATGGACTAACCAAAGAACAATCAGATACATTTTGGAGAAGGAGCAACCAGAGTTCTCCTTGGAGGCAAAGATAATGAAACTTTGTCTCACATATTTTGGACATGTTTCTAGGGAAGGTTAGTCTTTGGAGAAAGACATCATGCTTGTAAAGGTGAAGGGACAGGGAAGGAGAGGGAAACACTCAATTAGGTGGGTTGACATGGTGACTCTGGTAATGGGCTTGAGAATGTCAGAGATTGTGAGGATAGCATGGTATAGGACAGTGTTCAGATTTGTTATTCATAGGTCGCTATGAGTACTACTTGACTCGAAGGCGCCTAACAACAACATGTGTGTGTGTGTGCGCGCGTGCACGCGCGCACCTCATCTACATTGAAAGTACACACACACAAACACACACTCACACGAATTCTGGTAGCTTAGTGGTAAAGAGTTGTGCAGCCTAGCCAAAGGCAAGCTGTTTGAATACACTAGCTGCTCTGTGGCAGAAAGATGGGTGATGTCTCATGCAATTTACTGCCTGTGAAAATCTGCTGGCAGGTCAGCTATGACTAAGTTCTGACTTGACAATATACAACAACATACGTACATTTATATGTATGTATGCATTTCAATGTAGGCTACAACCTTATTTATTTTCTTTCCCCAATACAAGCTACACCCTTTAGGAAATGCCAATCTGTTGAAAAGGCTTTTCCTAAAGGATGTGGCCTGTGTTACTTCATCAAATAAATGACTACAGCATAGCTTTCAAACCAGAATATCATGGACAGCTAAGCTGGCACACAACCTTAACCATCATACTTGTTAAAGCAAAGAGAAAAAAAATAAAAAAGAACCTAAATAAGATGGATTGACACAGTAGCTATAATGGGCTCAAAGATAGCAGTAATTGCAAAATTGATGCAGGACTAGGCAATGTTTTATTTTTATATATATGGAGTGGCTCCTGTGCAATTAACTGCCCTGTAAACTCTCCTGAGGGTCAGCTACAGGTCAGTTCAACTTGTCGGTACACAACAACAACAACAACATTTATCAGAACGGATTCTGTGTCACCTATCAACAACAAGAACACTGTCATAGTTTCCTAGTTTTCTTAACAAATCATTCATGCCAAAATTATACATAAAATTATACAAAATTATACACACAAATAATTCATATACAAATTTAAATTGTGGGAATTTTTATTTAATGGACATCACTCAGAGATGATGTTTCTGATCCACCTGCTACACTGACCTCATTAATACAACAAAAATCCCTATTTTTAAACAAGGTCACCTTATAGGTGTTAGGATTTTACCGTAACTTTTCAAGAAAGATAATTGAATCTATAATAGGGATATTTTGAAGACAGATTGATTCTGTATATATAACCTGGATTACAGTCCTGGGAGCTTGCAAAGTAGCTGCCACGGACATCTGTTGTATTTGCCTGCCCAGTATCTATTTTCCTTTTATGCCACTCAGATTTCCTTTGGAATTCCTACCCCCCTGCTTTAGAGGTAGATACATGATTGGGGTACGGCTAGTCAGGTTCACAGAAGTTGTTCACAACTTGGCATATGAACCCAATCTAGGCTAATGGAACTCAATTCTGAGATTAAGTAGAGGAAACTGATCCTGGAGCCATCTTGAGACCACATGAATAGAGACTGTTTGTTAATAAAGCTCACATGAGGGAGGAAAGAGAGAGTTCTATAAATATCAATTTAACTCTGTTCCCATATAATTACTTCCATAACTGCATTTTTATCTACAGAGAGAAAAATAGAAAGCCTGATGACTTTTTTTGAGCCCCAGAGTCAGTGATTGCAACAGAATGTGTCTCAACATTTCTCTGTTAAATAACTCAACAAACTTTCCCTTTTTTTACCAGATCTTCCTCTTGCAAAGAGAAACATCTGGACTGATTCAAGCACATAGCCATTGAATTGATCCTGATTCACAGCATGGTACTGACTGCCCCATTCTAATTTTATGGTCCTGTAGATAGTTACAGGAGGAGACTGCCCATGTTCCTCCCACGGAGCAGATGATAAATTGAACCACTGACTTCTTGGTTAGGAGAGCAACAAGTAACACACTACAGCTCTAGGGTTGTCATTTTCACAATATTGAAATATCTATGAAGAAGGCATCTTTTTCCATTTCTTTAGCTCATTTATTGTGTCTTGCAGAAATGTTCAGTAGTTTTCTCTGTATAGTCTTTTGTATCTTTAGTTAGGTTTACTCCCAAGTATCTCAATTTTTGATTGACTATTGTAAATGGTATTGCTGTCTTGGTTTCCTTCTCTGAATTCTCTTTGTTTTAGTAGAAGAATACAACTGATTTTTGCATATTGATCTTATATATTGCCACTCTATTAAATTGATCTACTAGCTCTAACAGTTTTTTGTTGTTGTTGTTGTGTGTTTGGGGTTTTCTGTATACACTATTATATAATCTGCATATAGCAATAGTTTGACCAATTCTTTGCTGATACGAAGGCCTTTTATTTCCTTCTCTTGTAGTATTGCCCTAGCAAACATTTCCAGTATAATATTGTATAGAAGTGGTGACAGTGGGCAGCCTTGTCTGGTCCCTGTTTGCAAGGAAAATTAGTGTTTCTCCATTAAGAATGATTTTGGCTCTTGATTTTGCATATATACTTTTCACTATGTTGTGGAAATTTCCTTGTATTCCAATTTTGCTGAGTATCTTTTTTGAGAAGGGGTATTGGATTGCTAAAATCATATGGTTCTTGTATTTGCTTTGTTAATATAGTGAATTATGTTGGGTGTTTTTTTATGTTGAATAAATTTTGCATACTTCTGATGGATCCCACTTGGTCTTGATGCTCTTTTTTTTTTTTTTAACGTGCTTTTGGATTCTTTTGGCTAGAATTTTGCTGAGGATTTTTTTTCATGTATATTCATGAGAGATTTGGTCTGCAATTTTATTTTCTTGGTAATATCTTTGCCTGGTTTTGGTATTAGAGTTATGCTTGCTTCATAGAATTACTCTGTCAGTGTTCCTTGTCCCCCTCCCACAGTTTTTTGAAATAATTTAGGCAGAATTGGTGATAGATCTTCTCTGAATATTTGATAGAATTCAGCTGTGAAGTCGTCTGGTTCAGGACTTTTTTTATGGGGAAGTCTTTTCATGACCTTTTCAGTTTCTTCTTTTATGATGGGTCTGTTCAAGCGTTCTGAATCTGCACTTGTTGCTGGGTAGAGCATGAGTTTCAAGGAATTGTCCATTTCTCTCGAGGTTTTCCAGTTTACCAGAGTGTAGTATTCGGTACTGTCAATTTAATTTCATCTGGTTCTTTTGTGATGTCACTGCTATAATTTCTTAATTGAGTTATCTGTATCATCTCTTTTTCTTTCGTTCTTTTGTTAGTTTGACAGTGGTTTTTCAATTTTATTGACCCTTTCAAAATACAATTGATGGTTCCAATTGTTTTTCTGTTTTCTATTTCCTTGATTTAATCTCTTATCCTAATAATTTCATTTCTTCTAGAGGCTGTAGGATTAGATTGATATTCTATTCAATTTGATTATAATATTGAGTTAGGTCATTGATTTTTCTTCTTTCTTCCTTTTTGTATGTGTGCTTATTGATATGAACTTCCCCCTGAGGAATGCCTTGGCAACATCCCAGAGGTTTTGGTATGTTGTGTTTTCATTGTCATTTGTTGCAAGGGACTTTTTAATTTAATTCTTGATTTCTTTTATTACCCAATTGTATTCTACCAAGAGTTATTTAGTGTCTACATGGGTGGTTTTGTAAAGCTTTACCCTTCTGTGGTTAATTTCTAGTTTTATGGCATTGTCTTCTGAGAAGAAACTTTGCAATATTTCAATGTTTTTGAATTTGTGGAGGCTTGCTTTATGTCCTAATATGTGATCCATTCTGCAGAATGTACCATGTGCACTTGAAAAGAAAGTGAACTGAGTTTTAGGTGGGCGTGGAACCCTAAATATATCCACAAGGTTGAGTTGGCTGATTGTACAGTTTAGATCTTCTGCATCTTTGTTAAGTTTTTTTTTAGTTGATCTATCCTTTGGTGATAGTTGTGTGTTGAAGTGTCCCACTATTGTGGTGCTGTCTATATCTTTCTTCAGATCTGATAATTGTTGTTTTATGTATTTTGTAGGTCTGTTATTTGGTGCATGAATGTTGACCAAGGTTATGTCTTCTTGATCTATTGTGCCTTCTTTTCTGCAAAGGATCTATTTTCTCCTTCATATTTGATGGAGTGGTTTGTTAGGTATAGGATCCTTGGCTGACAATTGTTTTCTTTCAACTTTCTGTATATGTCATCCCATTGTCTTCTAGCTCTCATGGTTTCTGATGAGAAATCAGAACTTAATCTAATTGTTTCCCCTTCATAGGAGACTCTTTGCTTTTTCTCATGTCACTTTTAGTTTTCTGTCCTTATCTTTCTATTTGGAGGATTTGACTATGATACAGCAATGGTTTTCTTTTTTGGTCTAGTCTATTTGGTGCTCACTATGCTTCTTGGATGTGGATTTCCCTGTTCTTCATAATACCTGGAAAATTTTCTTATTGTACTTCTTCCACAATTTTCTCTGTGACTTCCCTGTAACTCTCATGTTCTAGAATTCTAATCATATATATGCTGTTCCTTTTTTAAAAATTATTCTTTAATAGCCATTTACTTAAAGAATCAATTTTTCCATCCATAGATATTTAATTAACATCTATTATGTTCTTCATATTAGACAAAGTATCAAGATGAGATAAATAAAACCAATAATCCTTATTTTTTATATCATCCAAAATCTAGTGGATGTTTGGTATAATCATAGAGTTGCACAGGTGGAGGGAGGGGTAGGTAAAGGAAAGGGGAAAGATCTGGTGTGAAAAACAATGTATACAAACTTTGTATGTTTTTCATTTTGATGTCATCCTACATGATTCTAATGTTTTCTTCATGTCTCCTCTCTGATTTTTCTTCTGATGTTTCCTATAAGGCTCTTCTTGTCTTCCAGCTCACTGACTTTCTATTTTATCTCTTCAGTTCTAGTTTTTTGTCCCAGCAGTGTGTTGGACCCTTCTGCCATTTAGGTCTTAATATTCTGGATTGCATTTTCATGATTTTTTTAAATTGCATTGCTGTGTTTGCTGTACCTTCTGTGTCTTGTGATGATTT